>NC_070598.1:15523472-15678472 GCF_027409825.1 Scomber japonicus
ATGTAACCACTGAAAGCCGCTGAATTGTTGTTTGAAGAGCCAGAGATGAAAGCAGCTGAAATTTAAGTTGATGTGTAAGTGGTAAAAGCCATTGAGAGTTCAGTTGAATAAAAATCTGTTCAAGCTTCAATTGAGATTAGCAGGTGAAAGCGGTTTGCATGTCAGAGAAGGTGTAAGTGATGAAAGCACTTGAAATGTCATTTTAGGTAAGTTAATGAGGCAGGTGAATCTCCTGTGAAGCTGAAGCCTGGTGAGTGTGTGATGTTACTTGGGATGGGAATTGAGAGCTGGTTCTAAATTGTCCAATCCATCGGGATTGTATTGCATGCCTCCTAGCCTATCAGTTCATGTTATTGATGCCCTTGTATGTGATGTTGACAGAAGAAAAAGGGTGGAACTAGCCTCTGGACTGTCTACAGTGTGGACACGTTAGAGTTATCTTCAACTATCTTGTAATTTTAATTTTAATGTATTTGTAAAGGGATCATGTACAATATTAAACAAATGCCATTTGATGTATTGGATCAACGTTAGCTTAAAGCTAATTTACATCTGCAGGCCCTTGACAGGTCACAAGTAAAACATAACATAATTACACAGGGTACATTACACATGTAGTCACACTCACACACACACACACACACACACTCAAAAAAGGCAGTGGTTGCAAACCTTTTTGATTTAATGAGTCAATATTTACCTTTGGGAGGCGATTGTCAAAGTATATTGTGAACTTTCTATACCGTTGCTCAGAAAATAACATCAGCAGAGCGGAGCTGCGGTAAGCAGTAATAAACAAGACTGGCTGACAAACACACACTGCAGGTCTTTTGTCAAAATGGAATCAAATCTAAAATGGGATTGGCTATCATAACCCAACCCTGGTATGGTACTCTATTTTTCCCACTCATGGATCCTCATAGTGGGGAGCCATATAGACCATACATCAATTCTTAAAGTTGACAGCACGGTGACCCAGTAATAAAGACACTGTCCTTTAAAGTGAGGATCAGATTGAAGCCTCTCTGTCATCAAGCACTTGTCCTGCTGAAGTGTCCTTGAGCAGATATTGAATCCCCACAAGGGATTTGGGGGATGCTGCTCTATTGTCGACAATGACTGATCACTGGCTGTCTTCAGACTAAATGTCTAATAATAAATAACTATGAATTGGTGATGGGTCTTAAGAATCTGTGTTAGTGATTTTTGCTGGACACAGTAAGTACCCTGCCAGCTTGAGTTATTTGAGTATATTTTTTTATCTTTGAGTCAGGGCTGGCAGTAGGGAGAACCGGGAGGGTGCAGAGTACTGTACAAGTTTGATAGCTTATATGATCATATAATCAATAATCTTTTTTCACCAGATGTGCTGCACTCTAACTAGAGAATGAGGGAGGAACGAAGAAAGGAAGGGAGACAAATAGAGCAACTCCAAGTTAGAAATGTAGCATACAAAGGTGGTGGAATTGGAAAAAACTAAGATTTGTAAGTGCTAACAGTTTTCAAAAAGGCTAAAAATGAAGGTAATTTCCAGTCCAAGTGTGGCACATGTATTGTATATTTATAAATTTGGGATAGTCTGTATTCAAAATAAGTGCTATAAGTGCTGTTACACAGAATAGATATGAATGCAGCAACAGTACACACTCAAAAACACACATATTTTTGTGTTTGATGCTGCATACACACTAATGCACTTACATATAGAGCAAGCATGTGCTAACACTCGGACATATGCACACTCATGCTGAGAAAAGTGCAGCAGTAATTAGAGGTGAACTCTATTTGCTAACGACCTTCAGCTCCAAGACCCACGGCAGGCTGACAAATTAGGGTTCTCTCTCCCAGCCACGCAGGGGCTCCCACAGGTTAATGGGAATCAGGAGGCTGTGTGTATGTGTGTGCGTGTGTGTGTGTGTCAGACAATGTATTTGTGTGTGTGTGACTGTGTGTGTGTACATCTATACTGCCAGGCTAATGGAAACCCAAGCTGTGCTAAGCCCCTGCAGTGGCTGGGGTTCGCTAACGGGGATTTAGCATTGTTCTCTGTGTCAGTAATACCTGGCAGCGTTAACAGGAATTAGCACTGCTCACGGCCAAGCAATACAAAACGAGGTTTACGGCGGTTAGCTTTGTTTGTGCCGAGGCAATAAAGCACCGACCGTGTTTGCTTATCATGTATTAACTGATGTTTCTGGAGCAAGGGATGTTAACACTATCCGTTGCTCTCAGATCAGATCATTACCTTTGCTGCTAATTGAGAGGATTAGAAAATGACTAAATTTGTTTGTGAAACACTGCACAGTTAAGGCATTGTGGGGAAAGCTCTGCAGGTTTTCACACGTATGCTCCTCTGTGCTTCTCTCTCATGAAATGTCCCTCGTTGATTCATATATTTTCTCATCCCTTTGATTCTTATCAATATCTTTACTTTTTTCCATTACTCTGTCTCTCTCTGATGTGATTCATCCTGTTTTTTCTCACACTCACTGTCCTGCCTGCCATCAATGACCATTTTGCTCTCTACATCTTCCATCTTAGGGTAATTATTTTCAGAAGAATGGTAGAAATGGATTAGTTCTGAAGGCTGCTGAAGAGGAAGGAAAAAGAAAAAAATGGTCAGAGAAGGAGAAGGAGAAGTGTGAGAGATGGAGAAAGTAGAAAGAGCGTGGAAGATGGTCAATAATGGACGGCATCAGTAATAAAAGAAAAAAGCTATAATAATGTATGAAATGCGATAGAAAGAAAACCATGAGAGAGAAAGCGAGGTAGCAAGAGAGTGGAGGAAGGAAATATTATAGATTAAGAGAAATATCAAAGGGAGGTGAGAGGGGCGAGGATATCCCAAAAAAACAAAAAATGAATAAGTGATGCTCTAGTTGCTTGTCTGTTTTAGGTTCATTCTCTCACCTCAGAGTTACAGCTTCCATACAGGTGGAAAATCTGGTATACCTGCACAGTTCTGCATTGTGAGCAATTGTTATCAGATCCCATGATGCAGACACAGCATGAGTCATTTTCCACATGACAGGATGGCAGCGCAGAAGGTGTTGTTTACCTTAATGACATGTGTGTGGTTTGACATTCACCCAAAACTGCAGCAAGCACCTGTCACCTGCATCTCTTTATGTAACAGTTTACTGTGGCTGTTCACTTTTTTTTGCCATTCATCCCTAATCTTCTAATAAAAAGTGACACAATGCTGCTTCATTATAAAAATGAAGTGGTTTTGTAAAAAGCTATTATAATAACCCTAAAGAGCAGCTGGAAATATTTGGCTTCAGTTGGTATCCTACAGCCAATAGACTTTATTATACTGTAGCTTCACAAACAAAGGTAAGTAGATTAGAAAACAGAAAGTTTGCCAGCTATACCTTAGATAATGGTAAAGCTCCAAACCATACAAATCCAAAGCTACTACAAGAACTACTGAAAGCTTAATTCAAGATTCAAGAGACATTATTGCCATGTGCACAGGCACAAAGTACATGCACATTGGAATTCATGTGCAGTTCACTGTGGTATGAAAGGATTCTGGTAAGCCTTTTGAAAAAAAACATGCTGCCTTTATAGTTGCCTGATTGATCACACTTGATGAAGCCAGTTTACAGTGACCACACAGTTCGGCTGAGTGTGGTGAGGGTCACAGTTTGGCCCTCTTCCCAGGCAGGAGCATAATGTTGCAGTTCAGTGCTGTTATCTCCTGCTGTGAGGGCACAGTGGGAATGCACGCATGCATGGCCACATCAAAGCTCGCCATAGTGTCTGTAAGTGTGTGCCAGGCCTATGGCAAAAGATCATAGGGCAAACCGGCCAGAAGTAGTACTAATAAAAAGAAACTGGAGTAATTTCAGAGGTATACATACAGTCAAATATATACCATAAGTAATTTCAGTAAGACACACAGTATGCACATTGCTGTATCTCAGTGTGCACACAGGTAAATGTCAAAGAATGACCAAGATAACAGCATCTGGGACATAAGAGAGAAATGCTGAGTGAGCAAAAATTGTCTGAGATTGTATTAAAAACTGCATAGAAAAAAAACCCCATCAAAGGTAATGGACAAGAGACACACAAAGCAAACATTTTAACACTGCATGAATGTCACCCTTGTATCTTCTTGGCTTGTGCACACATCCATTTTCAACAGAAATATTACCTTATGTTCCAACTTTTTTTGGTAATTAAAGATGATTAATTCCGAAATACTACTCTAAGGGGGAACGAATGTGAAGAGTAGTTTGTCTCACTGCTCATTAGCAGTACAACTGTGCAATCTCCAAAACACACACCATAAAATGGAACAAGGCGTTAAAGTTTTTGAAGCTTTGAAAAATTGCACTTAATTATTAAAAGGAAGAAAATTACAGTTAGTCTTGCCAGTTCCTTATAATTAAAGGTAGCAACTTTTGAACAACATTATATTTAACTTTCTTATATGAAGAATTAATCTATTTTGATGGTAAAGTGTAATTGAGTCATTCTTAAGCTGAGACACAGTGAAATTTTTTAATTACCATCATGTCATATCATTAGCTGGCAATATATTCCTGAGATAGTTTGCCTTTCAAGTGAAATTAGTCCCACTACAAAAGAAACTGCAATTTCACTCTGCCATTTTCCACATGGAAAAGGCATGAAATGAAAGCTTTTGTGATGCTAGTAGGGGTCTGGAGTTAATGATCTCAACATCCACCAAATGAAAGTTGTTTATTTTGCCCCAACCATGCTCTGAGGCAATTTTCATTGTGGATACACACATGTAATGAATGCCTCTTTGTTGGTTTACTTGATGCCTTCTCAGTGTATGAAACACTGCTGCATGGGAACCTCAAGAATATTTTAATCATTTTTTAAACACTATGAATTGCCACATACTATCCGATTTTCTGTAATGACGCATACTTTATTGCTCAAGTGGATATAATAATACTTATCAAAGACAAAAAACAGACATTTACCACTCATATCTCAAGTTTAATGCAATAGAGCAACCAATAAACAAATGGTGTGCACAGTATGTGTCTTTGTTTTGTGTGTGAGTGTTTGTCAGGAGCTTTCTGTTACTGTGTGCCCTGTCTTACCCCACATTATTATAAACACAATCATATTTTCCATCAATCTACAGTATGCAAAAATGGTGAGACACAGATGGAAAAATACACAGAAACTTGCACACAGACACATATGCACACATAAAAAGATACGTGCACACACCCTTACTCCTTTCCCCTCACTTTTCTTAATTGGGAAATTCCACTCAGGCACAGAGATCTATGGAGATAACTCTAGATTTAAATAATGTTAACGCATTTGAAAATAATTAATTCCCTACTGGGATTCTTTCAGCTTTATGAATTGACAGAGTGCTGCTTGTGTGCCTGCATGCGTGTGTAACTTACGCACACTTCTTCTTGTGTGTCTATCACAGAGCCATCTTTGTCTTAACTCGATAAGCTCTGAATTGCTCAGTGTGTGTGCGCGCGTGTATGTGCGTGATTGATGGAGCTGCAGTGGTACTGCAGACAGAGAGGCTGGGTTAGATCAGAGTAGTAGTAATGGTGAGTAGCGCGCATTGAGGAAAGGAGACAGAGGGTATTATAGAGGAGAGGAGAGGAGAGGAGAGGAGAGGAGAGGAGAAGAGAAAAGAGGAGAGAGGAGAGGACAACGGGCTACCGGTATATTAAAGCCCCTAAAAACAAGATAGATAGGACCCAGAACACATCTGTTGTAGCTCATAAAAAGTAACAAATAACTCAGTAATGCATCACATAATAGACATCGCCAGACACAGAGAACTAACAAATGCAACTGATGTGATTCCACCTGCATCATCTGTCAAGGAAATAACAGTACTCATATTTGTTATGAAAATCCCTTCAGATTTCCAAAAGCTCTCTGTAAAAGTGATTAATTTCAACCCAACATCAATTGAGTCAGATTTAAGTGTTTACTGGTGAAAAAAAAAGAAGAGGTGAACAGCAATGCATTTTTCAGTTGTCAGGAATATTGGCAAGTCATCTAAGTCAAGCAAATGATTAACTTGCAAGGTTCACCTAAACTTGAAATGGTTGACAAGGTAAGATGATATGGTGACAGAAAGCTATAGTGTAACTGAAGAAACATTCAGCAGGTTCAGTGCTCAGTTCGATACAATAAGCAATGAAAATAACATTCCGGAAATACACTTAACTGATTTTAATTAATGTTTGAGGCAGACATTTATAGTTGCTCATTCTGCTCCTGCTATGCTCTGTCTATTCGCATATACTGTAGTATTTTCAAGATCCAAAGTGAAGTTTTTTCTACTCCCTCTTTCTTGGCATTCTTGTCCCTCACTCTACCCCAATGCATTTACTATTCACAACATGATGTGGCAGTGACAGTGGAAAAAGCAAGGAAGGAGAGAAAACGGAACGAGCATGTTTTAGCAATGAATGAAGGGAACGATAAAGGTACAGTACAGTATGTAGACTCTTGGGAGCATTTGGGAACTCACAGTTCTCAGATACAAAGCACAGACAATGTACAGAGTCCTTGAAAGAGAGCTGGAGTACAGATTTAACATTTGGTTGTCTTTTCATTTTAAGGCCAGAGATGGTGTCATGCTACTCGGTTGCAAAGTTATTTTTGTTTTCCCTCCCACTCTTCCTTGTCTAATCAGAAGTGACTCTGGGTACTAAGCAAGAAGAGATTTTTTGAAATGGAAACCTTAAAATGTGTCATAAATAGATGTGAAATTGAACAAGAAATATACCCTGTGTCTACACAAATCTAAATCAGAATATGCTTACTTGACAGCTGCTTGATTTTTGCTGTCCTTTTTGTGTAAATTTAATTTCCTAAATCTGCCTATCTTCCTTGGCATTGCAGCATAATGATAAGCATCCTATTAGAAATCCCTACAGGCCTGCATGCTGGAAAACGGGGTTGTCAGCTGGTTTGGAAAACCATAACAATGAATTATCTCCTTTGGAATGTCACTCACTTTGTCCGCTGTGTGTGCATACAGTATATGCGTGTTTGTTAGTCCTTCACTGTGTGTGTCTGTGTGTGTGTTTGCACGTGTGTGTAGTAATATGTGGATCACATCCTTGTCATAAACATCCATCATGGGAATATAGTGGGTGTTGAGAGTTTTAGGACCGTCATTCTCCAGATTGGGAACATTCTGAACGTGCCCTGGTTTCACATTAGGCTAGAAGATAGAAATCTACATAGCATGCATGTGGTTTAGAGTATATGCAATCTAGCTGAAATATTCATATTCTAAATAACAAATTCTATTAAAAATAAATAAAATTAAGTCATCAGTGGCTATGGGGAATATTTCAATTGCAGGTTTATATTTCAAAAGCAGAACTTGGTGATTCATCCCAGCTGCTCTTTCAATAAGTGACCCAAGAAAACCTCCAAGGCATCACGATATAACAAAAGGGAACACTGAATCTGAATCAGTTTATCAGATATCCAGCTGTGAAGAGCAGGTGTTCAATGAAAGAGGAAAATAGTCCATTGAGTGAAGTAGAAACCGCATTTTGTTCTCTTGTTGTTTGATAGAGAGAAAAAACGATCAATGACAATCTAAGAGGTGACATAGGGACTCCTTTCACTTCTAATAAACTAAACATGATAACACAGATCCAGTCAACGTTGGTTGAATAGTTTCCCTGCTCGGGGAGTTCATTTAATAAGGTAACTAATTAGTGGAGACAGTGAGGCACTGATATGTCTAAGATGGAGATAAACAAAAATAATTATCCAATGGCAATTTTAAAGTTAAAGCCTATAAAGAGATAGTCTAGGGACCAGAAAAAGCTGTAACTTAACCTCACTATGGGAGGAAAATAAGAAAGATAAGGGACAAGTGTCTTGACAGCCAAACACAGAATTTAGAATGTGACACAACATAACCTACTAGAGCTGGGTGATATCACCGAAAATCAATGTCACAATTAATTGTTACATTACTTAGGATTAATCGATTAATCAAACATTATTAAATACACCTGCACAAGATTCTCCGTCGTCACAGTGGAGCTTATTTGTTATTTGTATTGAAAAATAAACTGGATTATGAGTTATTCATATTTGTTTACCATAATCAGCCAAGAACATTTGTACTGTAAGTATTTATTTGCTCTAATGGGAAATTCAAAGTGAATAAGAGCTCTGTGTAAAACAATTTTAGTGTGGCATTACTTTAACAACCTGAGCCAGCCTGCAGCCTGCAGCCTGTGGTCAGAAAGCACAGGAGAGAAAACTACAGCTTACCTTTGTGGTTAACCTCAACAACATACTCAGCTGCTGGTACACAATACTAGCAAACTTGGCTTGGTTGTTGAAGAGCTTTGGCATTTATTTTCTGACAGACCGTAGCTCACACTGAACATTGTCAGTTACACTTACAGCTGACTGCTAACCCAACTCTGCTCTGAGGTCCAGCATACCTGCCTGCCTGTCTGTCTTGAGTGCAGCCTCATCAGGTCTCTTTCTCTCTTGCACACAGGCTGCTACTCCACTTTTTTTCTGACTTTATTTCCGTTCTTATATTTTGTTCTATATAGTGTTAAAGTGTGTCCTCCATATGATGAGAAAAACTGTTTTTTGACTGTACCAGCTGGTCGTCATCTGTACCCACCTCCAGCTTAATTTCTCCAACACTTGAATCATTTTGTCTTGAATTTTATTGACCACATATGGTTAATTACATCACTTTGAACTGCAGGTGGACATTCGGTATGAAAGAATCAAATTATCAAACGTATCCATGGATATGGCTAAAATTAAGTTGCTTGGAGGGTAATGATGTCAGTTTCTGTTACTTTTCAAATAATTGCCCAGTCCTACATGCAATGAGATAATATAATTGTATTTAGATCATTTTCTTGGAACTCCTTCTCCCCCTGAGGTGCAAATTATATGCTACCATGCCTTTGTAAAATGGATAGCCAAAGTAAATAAAGTCAAAAATCTGGGGAATAAGAGGCCCAAATAAACAGTATTTCCTCAGACGCTGATTAACCAAACCAGGGCCGAAAGCCAAACATTGGACTTTGAATAACGAGAGAGAAAACTCTAGTGGCAATTAAACTAGGGAATTGCTTGCTAAAACTTTATCAACAAGAGGTCAAAAATCATGACTTGAATTCAAATGTCATGAATGAAAATGTTTAAACAGTTTTAAGAATAAGATCATCATAACTTATCATGTCACCCTTTGGCTTCAGCCTCATCTAAACTTTATAATTACTATAACATTCTTCTTTTATGGCAGCTGTGTTTGTTCTCATTTTCCTTGTTATTTCTTCACTTGCTTATTATTTAGATACTAGGAGGAATTTTACAAGTTGACAGATGGCACAGGGTGCAAATGATTGCTCTGGAATTGATCCCTTTGAGATGCAGAAACAGGGAGATGTTAGAAAGGAGACAACAGCTGCATCTTTGAGGGAGTCTCAGAGGCTGGGAAACAACTCCTCTGATACAGGGAATGTTTTCTACACAGACCCCTCAAATTATATTCGCCATCAGGGACAATCATCATATGTTGAATTAGCAATGTATGAGAATACTAAATATGGAGATTTTTGGTTGTTTTTCTGACACTAAATTGGTATTCCAGGCTAAAGACATGAACTTAGATCATTTAGGATGGTTTGTGTTTCTGCACACAGATGCCTGATGAAGACATTTTTAAGGTTGACATCAGTTGTTTTGTTATTGACTTTTTAACTGTGTGCCCAAATTTTTGTTTTTCCTCAATGAATTATGAGTAAATATTGACATGTGTGCAAACACATATGTTGAATGTGTGAAGTTTAGTGTAACTTAAGAAGCTGTCAGCATGCAGATATAGGTCAAATATATTATTAGTCAGGTCAAGGGTGTAAGTATGGTTTTGACTTTGGTGGGGTCATTTTCCTGTTGGACATGGTGGATGTGTATATGCCCTCTATTATGCTTTTCTCTTTTATAGGAACATGTGGCAAACACACACACACACACACGCGCACACACACACACACACACACACACACACACACACACACACACACACACACACACACACACACACACACACACACACACACACACACACACACACACACACACACACGCACACACACACACACACACACACACGCACACACACACAGCCTACTTTAATATGCATTTGCTGACTTGACTAAAAGTGGACTTGGATCATGATTCTTTACTCTGACTACTGCATTTCATTTTATTGATGAACTGCAGTGCTTATTTATAAAGCTGAAATCAAAATTAAATTAATATTTAAAAATAACATGTCATAGACTGCCACAATAAATGTATAGAAACCTGAAGTTAATGTGCTGCACTGCACAGCTGCAAGTTTTCAAACCTCACCACCAACCTTTTTAGGTTTGGGCAACACAACTCAAGAGACAAAGCCACAGTGATGTTCCTACCTGTCTTTAAATCATCTCAATCACCCCTCACTAAGAGGCTGAAGCGCACCTGTCCAGGGGTCTGTGCTACTCATGCTGCTGCTGGCAGATGTTTGTAATAAAATAATGCCTAGCAATCACAAACTGTTCCATTGTACAAATTACACCTAATTTGGCTTTTAAGTAATGTTCATGTCTTAATGACACATATGCAATTATAACTGTACTCTTGATCCATTCATGGAAAAGGGGACAGATGGCATTAAATGGTAAATATGTCTCTGTTAAATTGCAAAGATTAATGTTTGGATTGCTTACAGAACATTCTAATTAACTAAGCTCAACTGTTACGGACACCTTGATTCTTTAAAAAGAACCAGATGCCTTAAAGTGATGGCTCAGCGTAATTTCAACCTAGTGTCATATGCACCATGAGGTCTATCTAAACACCACCTCAGCTGTTCATTTTCATTTGGTTGGAAAATAGTGGAGTTAGAGCCATCAGTAGAGCCATCGTTAGATGCCTGTAGTAGTACAGGCGCTAACGGGACCACCAGTGTATCTGGTAAATGACCCCACTAATAATGCCTGGATTGTTATCAAACTTATAGAGTAGTACAAATAGGGTCTTTACTCACAAATCGATGTATTGAAAAGTTTGTAAGTACACCAAGAGTTTATTAAAATAAACACTTACCTGATGGCTTTTAGTCTGCTGCTACTGCTAAAGCTGTACACATCGTCAAAATATCGCGCAATCACGCACAGATCTCTAGATGTGCTGTGCGGGTGTCTCGCAAGACCACGCGGGATTTCAGTGATCACGCGATATTTTGACAGCTTTAGCAGTAGCAGCAAAGTAAAGATAACAATCCAGGCATTATTAGTGGGGTCATTTACAAGATACACTAGTGGTCCCGTTAGCGCCTGTACTAAGTCATTCGGCTGATGGCTGTAACTCCACTATTTTGTGACCAGATGAAAATGAACGGTTGAGGTGGTGATTAGATAGACCTCATGGAGCATATGACGCTAGATCGAAATTACACTGAACCGTCGCTTTAATATAATATCAAATTAATTTAATTCTGTCTGGTGAATTCGTTTTCAATTCTGAGACATTGGGAACATTCAAACTATAAATACTAACCATTTAAGATTCACTACCTCAATGACTTGAAAAACTACGGCTGCTGCTAGTCAACAATGCCTACAGTTTGAAGTTGAGGGTTGCCAGATCATCATGTTGAGTATCCTGCATATCCTGCTCTTTCATGCTTTACCATAATTCCACATTTTTCCGCAGAAAACACACAAACCTGGCAACTCTGAAAACATGTTACTGTTAATATTACGTGGAGTTAAAGTGGTTAGATTGTTTGACATCAGGTAAAACTTTTGTCTGTCCATTACCACCATTTCCGTCCACACCCAAATCTACACCAATAAGCTAACGATAAAACACAGCCCATTAGTATTCAATGTGCAGCTAAAAAGATGAAGAAGAAAACAGATGGTCTGACCTCAGATCTAATTATGTATATAGTATCCACAGCTGAGGGGCTGAAAGTTGTTATGAAATGTACCAAGAAGGTGGTAAAATTTTTTCCTAAATCTAATTGATGAATGTTTAATGCCATTTGATCATAGCTTTTGGTATTGAGGTCTGTTCATACTGAGATGATGTTTCTGCAAGCACAGACAGGGGTTGGCTCTCAAAAGCAGAACTACTAATGGAGCAAAGTTATTATATGAGGAGTGTGTTGTCAGAAACTATTATATCTCAGGTATTAAGCTCGATTCCACAAAATTCAGAATGGATAAAAAAGTTCAAATTCAAACTGATCACGAAATGGTAACAAAAAATGTGTTGCTTGTTTTGCATGTTCTGTCACCATTGCCATTCTATCATTCATTCATTCCATCTTTCATTACACAGCTGAATGGAGGATGGCTGATTCACAATGGAGTTAAGAGTCCAAGAGTTTTTCAAAAGGCGGAAAAGCCATTGCTGAGTCACAAGTATTGATCAACGCATCTATCAAAACCTTGCTGATAAAATACCGCTTATTATCATTATAGCTTATTTTGAGATGTGGGAGAAAAAAATGTTTGTGTGTATTGACCTAAAAAGGAAAAAAAAAGAAAACAAATAAGAAATTGAAAGAGACACAGTGCATGGACCTGTGCAGTGAACCCACTGAACAACACATTTTTTTTATCAGTCAGGTCCGGCTTAGAGGCAGGTAGCAAACCATTCTTTACTGGATATCTGTAACCCCCGTGTTTGTGCCCATGAGATTTCGATATTTGTTCCATCACACCAAGTGGAAAACTTGCTCTGATAGCAGCCCTCGAGATAAGGCCAGAAGGTCATTACAATACATGATTCATTCTGCGGAGACCATAAAATCTACAGCAACTTTCATGTGAATAAAGCTGTTAGTTTTCATGACACAAACATTGCCATGAATCAAAAGGTTGTTCAAGAGACCAGATTTCTTGATGAAGGTGCTTGACAAAAGGTCATGAAGCCAGAAAATAGTATACAATCATCCTCTGGGAAACATGAATTGTCAAGGAATCTGGAAGTGTTGGACAGACTGATGGGAGAAACAATATTATTGCTCTAATGCAGTGATTAAATATATTTAATGGGTAAACTACATGTGTATGTTAGTATGTTAGTTGAAGGACTTAAATCTATTTCTACTACATATTACAGCAAATTCATTTGAAGAACAAAGAATATATTAACATATTCTCTGCCTGCAGGTTTTCACAGTATGACAAATTCATTTCAGCTTCAGTGACAAAGCTCAACACCTCCCAGAGTGACTGGTCAGTGTCACTCCAAATCCTTGCCAACTGGTTGTTGCATAACTATCACAGTGTCAAATGGGATACATTGCTCAGTGCATTAGGATTGGTTAGTCTATTTAGAGAGCGTGGGGCTGGTTGTAGCCTATAGTGCACCAAATTCTCCCACGCTTGCTGTATAACTGACGCTGGAGCAGATTGTTTATGACAGCTTTCCGGCTGCAAACACCAGACTGTGGGGTGCAGGACAGCTTCTATTACTGCACCACACATCAGCCTGGGCAAGTACACACACACACTCACACACACTCACATGGGAACACATAAAGAGACTCACAAATAAAAAATAATAAAAGAAGATCAAAGCAAATGTTCATACACATTTCACCCACACAAGTTTACATGTACATATATTGTAGAACAGAATACCTTATCACTTCCACACATTCCCACTGATGTAGCCGTCAGAGACATTTGTCTTTTTACATCAAGCATTTCCTGCTTGTTCTGCCCCAGAGAGGAATAAATCTGGCAATTTAAAAAATGATACTGTTTTGATTGTTGTCAAAAACTGGTTCTGTAGCAAAGATAATAAACTTTATTTGTATAGCAATACAGTTAAATGGTGCTTTACAATAAAAAACAGAACACATTTAAAACACAAAAAGATTAGAAACACCTTATAAAACACAAAGACAGTAAAGAAAACTAAAGGCTCGGTCACTTTTGTGTCCCAGTCTGGACTTTGGAACACCAAGAAACGGCATATCTAAGGATCTCAGGGAGATCTGATATTGTATCTGAGTATTGTAAGTAATCAATTCTAAAAGCAACAGGTAGTGAGTGTAGAGAAGCTATAATTGGTGAAATGTGATCATGTTTCTTCGTCCAAGTTAAAATCCTAGCTGCAGGGTTTTAAATGAGCTGGAGGTGGGAGAGGGATTTTTTACTGATGCTACAGAGTAAAGAAATACAGTGGTCCAATCAACTGGTTATAAAAGCATAGATGAGTTTTCAGATTTTTGGTAGAAAGAAATGGTATAATCCTTGAAAAGTTTCTGAGATGATGAAAGCAGGATTGAACCCTTGATTTAACATTTAGACCAAAATATCTGAAATGCTGAGTTACTGAAGGCAATAATGAACCAAGAATGTTTGATATTTGGGCTTTTGCACCATCTTGACCTTGATCAATATCTCTGTCTTAACAGCATTTTTGTGACTAATATTACTGAAACTGATATTATGTCAATGTATTGCAGAACAGTGCAACTGTCTGAGACCCACCCAGATTTCAAGACGGTCCAAGGGGATATCATAGTCAATGGTATCGATTCAAGAGAAGAAGAATGGATTCATGACTATCAGCTGACAGCAATAAGTCCTTTATGACCTTAAGAAGAGTGGTTTTAGTGATATTGTTTGTTTGTTTTTACAAAACTGGACTTAATTTATTCAAAGAACTTTTTTAAAAATCCTAGCTTAAAAGTGCAAGCTTAGAAGGCTTAGATGTCTAAACATGTTAAGATCAGAAAAATCAAGAGACAGCTATTAAAAAAATCCAGGAATGAAACCTGTCGACAGAGAGCAGTTTCAAACCTGTAGAATAGAGCGGGAAACTGTAGTAAAACGTCCTTTAGATATTCTTCCAGTAAAATTTCTAAAGGACAGGTTTCTTACCATGTCAGTCAGTGTGGATGGAGAAATTGGATTAAATGAGCAGAGAGAATCTGCACAGTGCTTTTCAACAGTAATTGGAGAATCTAGGGGATAAATGGAATTTCTAATCATTAAGATCTTCTGAGTAAAGAAGGAAAGAAATTTATCACATTTCTCAGGGGTGGCATCTATTATCTGGCCCAAGAGAGGACCCATGACATGTCTCACAATATTGAATATCTTTTATTGGATTGATTGTTTTTCAATTAGTGCAACAAAATATGCTGATCTAGAATTTGTAACCTCAGTGTTAAAGACCTTAGGTAAAGACCTGACAAGTTTCAGGTGAACTGTGAGTTTTGATGATTTTTAATAAACACTCTACCTTGTGGCATGTTTAGTTCAGCATCTGAATATTTTCTTTTATCCAGGGCATCGAGAGGCAACTAGATTTTTTAGGTCTTGGAGGGAGTTATTTCTTCTAAGATGGAAGAACACGTATTATTGAAATTATTCAACAGTTCATTTGCACAAACAGGCAAGCCAGAGAGACTAGTGGAGATGTTGACAGCAGTATTATATTTAGAAGCAGAGTCTAGTTTTGGGGACAGGGATACAGGTAACACAAGGCAACACTATATTAAACATAAGGCATTGGTGGTCAGAGTTACAGCTACACATGGACCTTTTGAGTGACTAGGTCCAGACAGAACATGTGATAAATTAAAAGACACCTTGAGGATTAAGAATTCCAGGCCCAGGGGTGAAGGGCAGCAAACGTGGATGTTAAAGACAGATGGATCAGAAACGTATCAATCTGGGAAGAGTTAAGGACAGCATGATCATATCTAGGTGGTCTATATATTATCAAGCACAGACAAGGAGAATGTCCTTTAATAAGTAAAGGAAGGGATTCAAAAGAGCTGAGCAGCCAGAGATCAATACTGGAGCATTTGTAGCTATGTTTATATAAAAGAGGGTTAGGGTTAGGGTTAGAAAAAAAAATTAGCTGTGAGCAAATTTGTGCACTTTCTCTTGGGGTTTATCTGGTTTAGTCTCTCCTATTCCAAAAATACATCAGTGATCACTCAAGCTGGATATGATGGTACAACACAGCAACTGAAGCCACTAATTAACACCAAAAAGCAGACTAAAGCTTTCACAGTCTTTTCTCAGAGTTGGAATGGGTCAAGATATGACACATTGTTTACCTGGACTTTCAACAGTGATAGCAAGAAGTTCAATATCACATTGGTATTTGATTGATTAGCTGATGTCATCTGTACCCACAAGGACGGACTGCTACTGTATAGGGGTTTTCCTGAAGTTGATAACAGGCACAGGAGGCGACTGGCCATGATATCGTAGATGAATGGAATCTATTTCATCTAGCCAACGAGAGAAGGAGAGGGCCTCTGTATGACGAGACTCTGGCCTGCAGGGTGGTGATGATGTATTTGGATGTTTGGTCTGGGAAGGACCAGAAAGTGTGTCATGTGGCTGGAAAAATGTATTTGTGTTAGTACTGTATGTGCACATAGTATGTGTATGTGCTTGTTAGTACATGTGGTGGAGATGAGGCACACCGAGCAGGGAAATATGATTATTTGCTTTGTTAGTCTTCATGTACATGAGTTAATGTGACCAAAATAAAAAAAGGGGGAAGGGGGGGGGGGGCTTTTTTACTGTGATCATTATACACTCTTAAAATGACAAGATTCATGCTGTTCTTAATTAGGCACAGTTGTGGAGTAAAATATTTGTCTGATCCCATTATATATGATCAGGCCACATTTATTTATTTTTATTTTTAGTTGTCAAGATGTGGAATTTGTGAAACTGTTTGTCTCTGCAGCTGATCAAATAATATATAAACAATTCAATTTTAAATCAATTATAAATTCTTAAAAATCTTACATGTGGCACATTTACAGTAATCACTGGACTGAAAACAAAAAAATCAATGGACAAAAAGACAAAAAGCATAAAAAGCTGGCTTTAAAAGAACCACTATAAGCTGCCACTATTCATCCCGTCTTACTTAAAAGACTGCTTCTGGTGCATAGTAAGCAGCTTATTTGCATTTTCTCAATTTTGTCCTTTTCACTGTCTTTGGAAATCAAATCAAATGGTAATGAGGAGCAAGACAGTTTAAATGTAAGAATGTATTTTTGTAATTACGTATGATGCCTAACAGGTAACACTGCACAAGGTCTAGCTATATCAATGTTAGTTACAGGACCCTGCAAGAGGTCACTCATTATGCAGCAAGGATCACATGACTCATATCTTTATAATTGAACAATATGCCCCCAATAAAAAAAAATAAAGCATCACATATCACATCATTATTTTGCAAATGATTAATCTCACAGTATTTATGTACATCAGTGACTCCATCCGCCAAATTTTCAATAACTTTTTCTGGACACCTCTAATCTTAAGGGTGTCCTATCTTCTCTCTGCCAATAGACTACTTGAGGCCACCATCATTTCTTGTCTTATCTGCCTGTATTGCACATCAGGGGAGCTGAAATATGACAGGTCTCGGGTTAAGAAAAAAATCCTTTCCAGACTGGAGAAAGGTGGAGAAAGAGCAGAAATGAATAGTAGAAAGCAAAGGATCTCAGATATACACCCATGCACTTGATAGCTTCAGCTTCAGTTCCAGTTTTCTCTGTTTCCATCTCTCCTTCTGTCTCTTTTTGTTTCAGTTTTATTTCCCTCTCTGTTTCTGTACTTCTCCCCTGCTCCCTCAATCTCTCTGGCTTTGTACTTCTCGCTGTGTTTCTCTTGTTGTGTCAGTGTGACAGAAGAAGATGCAAGGCTGTTCCCGTTGGCAGTGTGGATAAAACAGTTGACTCTGTGCTTGCGGGCACAGTGAGAGTACTGGTTGAAAAGAAGACCCTTTTTCATTGCATGAGTGTGTGCGAGTGTGAGGTGTGTATTGTGTGTATCTTTGAATGCGAGCACTGTGCACAGTATGCGCAGTGTAAAAGCTAGAGAAAAGGTCTCCCTATACAACATTCCCCCTGTGATATCCTGCAACGAGACTATGGTGTTTGTGTTGTAGCCTGCTGTCGGATGAGACAATGATTGGAGGTACTTTGTTTTGGTGCTGTTTTGTTTTTCAGGTTTGTGTGCATTTATGTTGGGTTGCTTTTGTTAACAGAAGCGGAAGTTGAGCATAGAAGTTGGTCTGCCATATGTACAAAGAAATCTCTGATTGGTTTCAATCTCGAGCTGGGCTGAACTATAGTCAGAGTTACAGTATTAAACAATGCTGACTGCTGCTGTTGATACCCAACACAAAATATATTGGCCTGTTCTATTTTTTAGAGATCATTCCTTCATGTTGGCATAGAAAAATGGCTGGACCTTTACAAACTGCAGTGCTGAAATTGTTAAAGAAGATATATATCATGCATATTTCGGGAGCTATATTTATATTCTGGGGCTCTACTGAAATATCTTTGCATGATTTAAAGTTCAAGTAACTTGGTGTCTTATACAGTACTGGCCCTTAAGCAGAGCATCAGTTCAGCCTGTCATGCCCTAAGGTCCCAGTACAGGTGAGCCCACTCTGTTCTAATTGGTTAGCTTCTGGAAGTTGCATCACAGCAGACACAGGCTACATACACTAACTAAGTTGTATTTGACTTCTTTTCTCATTCTTTCCTCAAAATGGAAATTTCTCAAATATATCTGCACATGTTTGAGCCTGAATCCAATGTAATATATGCAGCTGGACAACAATCCATGGAAATACTAACAATCTGATGTCACCACAAAGAAGAAGTAGAGGTAACATTGTAAAAAAAAAAAAAAAAGGGTTAAGGGTATGCTAAAGTCCTGGCTTTTGACTTGCAGGGAGTATTTTACATACATTCAAATCAGGTTTTTGCAACTTTGACCTTGTTTAACAGAAATGCCACCATCATGACAGTATAGAAATAACAGAAGGTCACCTTGTTGCCTTTAAGATAATATTCATAAAAAGACTTTGGCGGCAAAGCCATGGGAAGATTGGCTGTTCAGTTGAGGAAACAATCGGCTAAATCCAGAGCTGGAGATTTACTTTATATACTGTATATGTTATGCTTATACTGTGCGTTCTTAATGAGGTTTGTGTGGGAGCTTTGTGGGAGTCTAAGGTCAGGGATAATGTTCACACTCTGGATGTTGTGAAGCCCGTGTAAAGACTGTAACAATGATTAATGGCTTAAAAAAATGGACCTTGTAATTTAATGATACAGTTTAACTTTACTTTTTTTTTTCTTGGTTACTCTTCTTTAATGTTATGATTTTAGTTAAGATGGTTGTTTAATCCTGACTGTTTTTTTGGCATTGTTTGTCCTTGACTTTTCTAAGCCTTAATACCTGTATTGTAATAGTTCTGCACATTTCAACTAAATATGCTGTCTTCATATATTTACATTAACTTTTTGTAGATAGCAAAAAGTTCAAGGTTGTTTGGTTCACTCCTAAATTGCAGTCACTGACTGGTATTTGCTGTACTGACAGTTGAGAAATTGAGCTTACTTTCACATGATAATTTATGCTTCATCAGAGAAAATGACTTTCCCTAAAGTGTGGATATTTGCTCTATAAATTATAAGTTACTACAGAACATTAAAATTCTAGTTGTTTGCAGTCAAATTAAATTTTGAGCTCAGAATTCTTACGGCAAATAAATGGAAGAAGGAGAGTTGAAGCAGCTACACTCGGAGAACCAGAAGGACACTTTCTGTTTGAAAACGTTTGTTGTAATGGAGGAAAGAGTGCAACAATTTATACTGCAGGAGCTGTATTTAAGTGTTAGAGGACATTGAGAAAATGTTGTTGTTTCTGGGAGAAGATATCTAGGATACCAGGCATGGTTGGGAGGGAAGAGACTGTTGTCTGAGCAGAAACTTGTACTGTAGATCTATTTTATGAAAGAGTAATTATTTGAGTTAATCAATCAGTGGAGATGGTTGAAAATTGTTTTTTGATATGTTGATATGTTGACCTTTTAGACCTTTAGTATTTCTGCAAAAATGTTCCGGATATGTGATATTTTTTTCCCCTACAAATCGAATGTAGTGGTTTATTTTTCATTTGAAAGTCCAGATTGGGCTGTATATTTGTGTTTTCAACCATAGTTACATTATTTAACAATAACATAATTCAATGGAAATAGAGGAATAGGCAATATTTGGGGAATATTCTCCAGTTTATATCCTGAAGGGGACAGATAGGCTGTCTAACATATCAGTGCTCCAAAGACACACACACACAAACATACACACAAATGTATTAAACACACAGATACTCTATATGAGATAGCCTCACGTGTGTAATCATTTTGCAATGGTTGGTCACATTACATGATAAGAGAAATGCCTGAATAGAGCAAGAAATAATTGAGGAAGATTTATTTTCTGTGCCAATGCATGTATAGTATGTAAACTGGATGTTATGAGATACAGCTGCTGGGATAAGCAAAACATGTTACACTGATAAATTACAATTTTCTGTCAAAATTAAACTAACTGCAATCTCTCATATTGTTTGTATTCAGTTATATTTTTAAATCATGCAATTCAGGCCATGGTACAGCAGAAACACTAACCCAAAATACAAACTAAATTTTTGATTGTTTTTCTGCCTTATATTAAGCATGTTTAGAGGTCTACTACATTAGAACCCCCCCATAATGTGGTATTATATAATTTGTGGTTAAGCAAAAGTCTTCCCATGCCTCAATGACATGTTCAACAGGGTTAGGGTTAGGGTTGACCTTTATGTAACCCTAACCCTTTAATCCATGTTAAGTGTATATTCAGTTGGTTTGTCAAACAAGCTCCTAGTCTGCAATGCATTCACTGAGTCAGTAACAGAGGTTAATGAGTCACAGGATGTTAGATCAGGATCAGGAAGAACTCATTGGTTGTTAGCTTGTTAGGAGTAATGTTGTACTTTGTTTTGTTCTAAAGCTTTTTTGTTTGAATTGAGCAGATTTTGATTTTTTACTTTGGTTCCAGGGCATTTTCTGCTGTTTTCTGGTAAAATATCTCAAATATAGATAAAGATGAACACAAACACCCAGCTTCAATCTGACTTGGACATGAAACAATGATTAATGCATATTTTACAATGTCCTGTATGACAGCAGCCCTTTTATCTCTTACATCTATTTCAGAGGCTAATTTTGGCACAACGCTGAGTGCATCTGGGCCATAAAACAGACTGTGATATTCATAAGGTAGTTGGAAGGACTTTTTTTTTCCAAAAATGATTTTCATTTGTTTTTTGTGTGAACTGTGCAGCAGTCAAACACACAATAAGTTCAAAGTAAAAGAACGACTTGTGATCAATTGCTGACATTCTGTACTTTTGCCTCATTGTCTATTTGATCAGAAATACAAATTACTGAGTGCAAGTTAACAAAAAAACTATTTTATGTCTACTTTTCAAAACATATGCAAATGACTTTAGAGATTTGACAGTTATTTGGCAGACATTAGGGAATGTTTTTCCAATTATATTTACTCGTTATGGCTTAATTTGATGTTGCACAGTAGACAACATGAAAGAACAGACAGGAAAACACAAGTTGGAAGTCAAATTACATGTAAACAAAACACATGAGCACCTTAGCTTGATGCAACATGAAACACTTCAGTATTGGACGTTCAGAAAATAGATAGCACCTGAGAATTTTTGAAATGGTTTGTTAATTGATGTTTTTGTAGTGTTAAATATCTAGTGGGTGTTTATTGTCATATACATATACATACTGCCAGTGGTGGACAGTAACGAAGTACAAGTAATTCGTTACTGTACTTAAGTAACTTTTTAGTGGATCTGTACTTTACTTGAGTATCATTGTTTTGTGAGACTTTATACTTTGACTCAACTACATTTGGAAGAGGAAAATCTTACTTTTTACTCAACTACTTTCCAAAAACCTGTCGTTCCTTTCAATGTTCCTTTCCACAACATGCATGCATGACCAGCTGCTGTGACAGGTCCAAATGAACGTGCACCGCAAGTGTACCAATCAGAACACATCGTGTGTCGAGCAGTTTTGGCCCGGCCCCCTACCTGGCTACTTGTCCCAACTTGCCTTCTCCTCCATCCATATCTCTATTAGCATTCATTTGACAAAGTTTCGCTGTCCAGTAGCCTGCCCTGCCAACACATGGAAGTTAAAGAAATATGTGTCTAGTGTGGTTTTCCCCCTCCCTATTAATTCCTAATCAGGTGATTTCCATTTAGTATGATGTGCTTATGATAATTTCAAAAGATATCAATACCAGATATCACAAATGGAAAACATTTTGTTTTCAGGGTGGTGTTAGTGGGCTTTTTAACCTTAAATGACTTGATTGAGTGTATAAAGGACATACCAAGACATTGGAACTACATTACACCAAATTACTTTTACTTTTGATACTTAAGTACATTTGAAGCCAAGTACTTTTATACTTTTACTCAAGTCGACATTTAAAGGGAGCACTTTCACTTTTACTGGAGTAATATTTTACACTAGGTATCTCAACTTCTACTCAAGTACGTGGTCTGTGTACTTCGTCCACCACTGCATACTGCCAACAAAAAACTAACTTTTGTGTTCTAAATTTACAAATTTAATTAAATTGTACAGTAGAAATATGAATGTGCACCTACAGTAGTATTAAGAATGCAGTATATTGTGGACTATATTCTACTTTATATATCTGAAAAGTGTGAGGTTATGGCTGCAACAGTATTCTTCAGTGAAGTTAGTTAACATTTGTATGATGGTTATTGTAATGTTGTGAGGCTGAATTAAATAAATGACATATGTGCAGATTAGGAGTAAACTGTAAAGTGTCATGCATTGAATTCTACTGGCACAAGCTCATGACTCAATTTATGAATAGGACATTTGTTAATTAAACTCTGATACTGCAGAACTGATACCGGTGTGTTTTCTTGTATAGCAATGTACAAGACTGCTGCAGGGGAAATACTTTGAGGGCACAGATTAATGTAACACATGTAGAGCTGTAAAGTCAAATCAATGTATTTGGGTTCATTTTAAAAGTATTTTAATGTGTTATAAAGAGAACTACTATCTAGATAACTGGAATTACACACACACACACACACATATACATATACATATGTATATATATATATATATATATATATATATATATATATATATATATATATATATATATGTATATAGTTGCCTGCTTATGTTTTAAAATAGGTTAGCAAACGACATCACCTAACCTCTTGGATTAAGCCAAGAAACAGTCAACTGCACTAGTCTAGATTAGATTTAGAGTGCTATCAAAACCAAGAGTGTATCAAGAGTAACCTATCTTTTCCTATGTTCTATGTTCACTTTTATAAACAGTCAGACTCCTTAGTGAACTGACAGACTGTGATTGACGGCCAAAGCATGGTTTGAGTGAACCAAATCAAAAAGTGGTTCAAAACTTTATGATTTTCTAGTAAAAGTGAGTCATTCATACAGGCTGCTAAAAAAAGTCACCTGATTTATTTTTAAAATGGCAAAGAGTTGGGTAGCAAAACCATAACTTTGCTTCTTCTAACTGAATAATGGGGATGAATTTGCTCCAATTGGTCCATTGCTCAGGCACCTATGTGCACATAGAAAATACAAAGGGCACAGACAGACAAATAAAAAGAAACGAGAATAAGAACCCTCAAAAACTCCCAATAACCTTTATGCAGATTAAAAAACCAACGTAAAAAGATCTGACAAAGTTTCAAAGTGGAAGAGAGAAAGATATAATAGAGACAGGTAAACTATTCCACAGCCAGCCACAATGGAAACAGCACAATCATGCTTGGATTTTATCTGGGACTGTGGAAAGGACAAAATTAATTGGACAGAAGATCAAAGGGGTCTGGAGGTGGATTAGGGGCTCAGTAAAATGGAACCTTGTGATGCACCATAAAGGAAGGGCACAGGGGAAGAAGAAAAGTTTCCACTTTTTATTTTGTTCTGTCTCTTATGGAGCTGAACCACTGCATACTGTAGCATGACCATGAATGCCAATCACACGCTCAACTTGTTCCAGGTATAGATTGTAAATGTAGATAGTACATAGTGAGGTGTGATGTCACCCATCGGTTTGCATTGGAGCTGCTTTGAAACCCAGAGTTACATCTTATGATTAGTAGCTATCATCTTTTCCATTTGGAGCCAGGACCTTCCAAATAAGCTGTACGCGGTGTTGTCTTTCACCCTCTGGTAACATGCCCTGCTATCTTGGACCGAAGTGAATGCTAGTTTACTGGTAACACTGAACTTGGTAACACTTGGGCCAACAGCAGTTAACAAAGTTCAACAGATTCGACAGGGAACATGTTTGCGTTTGATCTTGATGACCGTTGTGTTTTTACATGTTTGTCTCTCTGAATTGCATTCACCTATTTAAGCTCTGTTACAGCTCTTATTCATTTTATTTACATAACACAGCATTTACTGTATGGATATATCAGCCTTTCCTGATGTTGTCAGGATTACAGATGTGGCGCACATATGTGCACAATTATAAAGTCCTACGTTATTTAACTAACATGATGGCAACACTGATGGTTACCAGGTGAGAAATTAAAATAATTAACCATTTTTACCACCTCTTATTATTGAATTGTTGTAAATAGTAAATTAATAACCACTGAGACTTGAGAGTGTTGGCATAAATCTTACAAAGACATTGTCTGTATGTATTTCTATTGTTTTTTGTTTTGGTAATTTGTTTAAAGGTTAAATTGCTATGGCTTTTATTGCTCTTGCTGTATCTGAGAGGGGATATCTTCATTCATATCACTTCTTTCCAGGATTCATAAATCACATCTTTATTGCATATAGACAATTTAAATTATATGATTATTACAGCATTAGAAGATTATTTAAGTGGTATAAATTCAGAATGACTATAAATGATGTTCTTTCTTGATTAATCAATAACTGTATAAAAGTGAGTGTCACCCCTAGCACTGGGGTCAACTATACCCTCCAAATGTAGATAGTAATAATTGTAAGAAATCACAAAAATGTTGTCCATACTTGGCTCAGGAATCACTCATCTCTTCTTCTAAATCACTCCTATAAAACAAGGCATTACTGGGAATCATCATCATACTTCAAATGTGCCCTCAACCAATGACGTTCCTTGATCTAAAGTACCTGCTATACAATTTCTCCTCATGACTGCCTCTCTATCCCTTGACTCAGCAATTAACGCACATAACTGCTCAGTGAAACCTAACCCTCGGGCGAAGGTCTGCTGCAGCGCACACACACACTAACACACTTAGACACTCACACTCACACACACACACACACCTTTATTTTTATTTATATTACATGCTGACTCTACATCCTTTGCTTCCCTTTCCATCTGCCACTCTTTATTGACAGCAAAGGCTCATCTCTCCCCCCTCATGCCCATTGTCTTTTTATCTGTCCCCACTAGCAGAAAAGGTGACTCATGTCATAATTCAGATCTCGATGTTTTGATTGTTAATAGAAGACGCTGAATGGAGAGAATCATTGTATAAACACAGTGTGGGTTGTAGTACATTCATTTACTTTGTTTCAACGTCTCCCACTCTTCCCTATCGCCATAACTGGTTTAGCACAATCCTCTTCACTAAAGCCAAACCCTCTGGCATGTTCCGGAGCAACTTCGAAAAGAGACAGATTTAGCTTTTCTTCTTTTTCCCCCCTTTTTCATGCTGAGCCTAAATTCTCCGTCTAGTACTCCATCTGCCTGTTAGCTGTTATATCTGAAATTGCTCCATTTTCTCTCTGCCTCTATTCCAACAGTGGCACAATGTAAAACTCTTCTCTCTACCTGAGTTTTCTGATATCTTTGCTCCCCTGTTGTTTTTCTCACAAGTATCACCACTAAAGTAGGTATAATCTTCTATGGATATAGAAATATTGCTATTATGTCATGGCAGACATTGCTGTGGTCATGTCTAAAATATTTTTTATACTGTGGAGCTACCATTTCATATAGTATGTGTGTAGCTATAATGTCCTCACATTTACAGTATTAAAAATTTTTGAAGAATATCTGAATTGCAATTGCATATGCATATATTCACATGCACAAAGGCTAGTGTGAATATGCACATATATATGTTTCTGATTATGATCATTTCTGTGTTTTTAAATGTTACTGTCTTTGAATCAAAAGAGTACATGGAGGCTGCTGTTCAAGAGAATCCTTGATGATACTGGGACTTGATTCTTAGATAAAATTAATACTTTTCCTCCATCCAACACTTGCTCAGTGGTTGATATACTGCATTGACACTGTTGCTACTCAAAGAATTAAAAAACAAGTAAGGTCATGCACACAGGCTAGTGTGAATATGCACATATATATATTACTTTTTCTTGGTTCTGAGCTGATTGCATGAGTGTGTTCCCAGCCCCCTGCTGTTCTCCAATAGTGGACAACATGTGGTAATAACAGTAATCTATCACAGCAATGGCTAGGCATTGCCAACCACAGTGAGAGCAGAAGCTACAACAGCATGGGACAGCAGAGACAGTAGGGGGAACAATAGAAAACTATGAGCTGAGTGAAAAAAGAGCAAGGGCTTCTTCCTCCATTCTACTTTCTCAAGACTATAAAACCACATTCACCATGTTTATAAATATTAACAGATACATGCATCTCCTGAAACTTAGAAACCTCAGTCTTGCTCTCTTGAGTCTGATGTAATAATAATATATAACTTTATCAACCAGGAAGTCATGTTATATTATGGGTCACTCAGTGGGAAAGACATACGTATGCACACATGCACCTTTAGTTCACATTTTGGATAATACTGTACATATATCTGGATTTTAAGATTTGTGCCACACTCTGAAGCAGCTTCTCATCAGGCTGTAGATCCCTGGAGCTAACGGGGTGCTAGACCGAAGATTTTGGTTAGCTTTACTCCCTTGCAAATGGCCCACTGTCTGTCAGAGCAAATGGATTAAAAATAGTCTCTTTTCCATCATGCCATACAAAGACATTTAGCTGGTCAACAAATAATATCTTGGATGAAAAGGATTTTCCTCCATTAAGTGCATGCTTCCGGTCTCCTTCATCTATAGACACTGCAGGGCAAACAGTTGGACTTGCACCCCAAAGGAAGCTTGCTTTTCTTCAGGGCAGTCACTCTGTTACATCAGTTACACCACCCCATCGCACTGCTTCGTACTACTCCATCCTCACCCCTGTCATCCCTTGGCACAGCAGCCATTTCCAGCACAGCTACCACATTTCACAACTGTGGTCATAGGATCTTCTATTGTCTGGAATATCTGGAATGTACTGTTTTCCTGCTGTGAGAGTCCAGGGAAAGCCAGTTAAATCCTACACATTATACGGGACTATCCAAAACTGGAGCAGATTGCTGTCCATGAAGGAGCACATGCACTAATTAATCAACACTTGGAACTGTTTAAACTGGACCTCATCCACTTTTTGAAGTTCATGGAGACACACAACTGCCACACTTTCCTAATTCTTGTTATTTTGCATCACAACAAAAAGAACGTCATATCTGTGCATCATTATTACAGGAATCCAAAGAACCCTATGAAAATGGTCAATTCCTGTTCACCCCACACAAGGAACCGATAAGGTTTGCCCTTCTGAATATTAGATCCCACCCTAGTAAGAGTTTTTATATTAATGATTTTATCTCTCAACGTGGCTTTAGTTGTTTTTTTTTATTAGAACCATCCCTCCTAATCATAGTTTCCTGTACTCATGCAGACATGATAAAAAAAAGGAGGAGGAGTTGCCAGTATCATCTCTAATAACTTCACTTGCCCCAAGTGTTGTTTTGGTGACTTCTTAAGCTTTGAATACATTGCTTTAGTTATTAAAGCCCAGCAGTTCATACCAACTGTGACTATCTATTGAGCCCCTAAGCAAAAAAACCCCAACTTTTTATCTTAGTTTTCTGATTTCATGTCGATCGTTCTTACCGGCTAGGATAAAATTATTTTAATTTGAACTTTTATGTTGACAACACTCCTGATTCAAAGGAAATGACCATTTTTAGATGTTCTGGCCTGTTTTGGTCTTGTGTGACATGAAAAGAGAGCTACCCACAACCACAGGAATACATTAGATTTGGTCATTACATGGGGTATCAAAATACATATCTCGGATATCACAGATGTTCCTGATTATGATCATTTCTGTGTTTTTAAATGTTACTGTCTTTGAATCAAAAGAGTACATGGAAGCTGCTGTTCAAGAGAATCCTTGATGATACTGGGACTTGATTCTTAGATAAAATTAATACTTTTCCTCCATCCAACACTTGCTCAGTGGTTGATCTAGTGCATTGTTTTAATAATAAATTAAGCTCTTCTTTTGACACTGTTGCTACTCAAAGAATTAAAAAACAAGTAAGGTCGCCCAAAAATTACCTTGGGACACTGCTGCTATTTGTCAGCAGAAAAAAATTGTGGCAGGGCTGAGAGACAGTGGAGGAAAAGTAAATTAAATGTCCACTCTGACTTCTCAAAGTGTCACATGAGAATTTACAATAATGCTGTCAGAATAGAAGGACCAAGTCCATTTTTCAAAGATTATTCTTGAAGAGAAACACATCCCAAAAGCTTTCTCCACGATCAACACTCTTTCTTTGGCTTTCGGGTTAAATGATCAAAGCGTTCTCTCCTCTTTTTGTTAGATTTAGTGTATTGCATTTGTTACAATTGATCATAACATTTTCATTAATTGACTCAAGAAATAGATAGGTCTTTCTGGTGCAGTGCTTGGCGAATTTCGCTCATACTAATTGTTAGTTTAGGCAACTTTGTCTCACAGACAATTGACATTGACTATGGTGTTCCTAAGAGAAGTATTCTAGGCCCTATTGTTTTCCCATAAAGAGCTGCAGGACGAAATTCAAAATGATTTCTGGCTTTCCTCAGCCCCTCCTGTCTCAGTTCCCAGCCCATTTTTTAGCATTTTTCAAAATGATGCAGTGGGTGGAGTTGGGCACAGACCGAGGGACGCAGTTACACTTTAAGAATATTATGTGAATGTCGGTCATCACAATTTGGTCATCTGTATCTGGATAGCTTATCTATCTAAAGAAATATACACTATAGCCACAAAACATTGTAATGAATTCTGCCATACCATTTGCACAGATGGTCTACCTCATAAAACATTTGTATTTTTCAACTAGAATCAGTTATATGTAAATACAATGCTATCCTTTTGCTGCAACAAAAAGCCATCTGCAAGTGCCTTCCCACATACAATGACTTCTGATCAACCTACCATACATGAACAAAGCAAACAGCAAAAGAGGTTCTCATGTTCGACTGCACTATAGCATGCCTACAAGTCCTTTTAAATATATGGTACATAAAACACAAGGATAAACCAGAATAAAACAAAATTGGCTTTTGTTTATTGTGTCATTTTATAATGTAATTTTATTTATTTGGCAAGCTCCATAAACCACCTTTTTTAACTAAATCTAATAAAGTATGGTTTATGATTATGGTATTAGAGCATGATTTTTTATTGTAGTTTTGAATCCCTGCAGAAAGAAAAACAGAAGGTCAAACTATGTATGTCTTTAGTTTCTGGAAGGATAATTAATGTTTAAGTAGCACACATTTATTGCATCAACACCTGTATCATAACATAATACTGCTGTAAGAGAAGGACAACACTCACAGCTTCCTCTTGTTCAAAATGAATAACCTTTTTCATCAGAGACAAATGCATTCTGTTCCTCCACTGTCTCCCTTGACCCAACCTCTCCTTTCAAAATGAACAGAACTAAGAGAGTGAATGACAGAGACATCAATCCAATTTCACATGGTGGGTATAAAAGTATTTATGTGGAAAGCAAAGAAGAATGACATCTTTATGGTTTACCTGAAAGCCTGTAGGCTGCCCAACTCAAGGCAACACATTTACTTCCATCTAACAACATCCCTCTGACAAAGAAACCACACTTTTATCTGCTGTGTTCCTGGGGGTTCTCTTTATACAGCAGCTCTCCAACTCTCACAACACATAGAATTAATGAAATAGAATTAATTTTCCAAGTCAGCATATACAAATTCATTTTATATATATAAATTGTTTACAAATAGTCGACCAAATCTCTAAATTTTAGAGCCTTTAAATTTGATGAAGAATGGATTTGTATTATATGTCTCTATATCTCTCTATCTATAAGTGGTTTTGTAATGGCTCTCTTTCAAAGAATAAAGATTGGCTTAGTGCTTGTTCTATATGTATTTTACCACAGTTAGTTATGTATGGGACTATGAAGGGACAGTATAAGGTATATAATGGATCTTGAAACAGAAGATCTTTAACTTTATATAATATTGCAACTGACTTTGATATTTTTCATTTGATATAATTTATATGAGGCTTCCAGCAAAATGTATTACCTATTATCAATCCAAGAAATTTGACTTCAGACACTTTTTCGATTTCATAATTTTCAATGCAGTTTGCGTAAGTTTATTAGGATTTAACCAAATTCAGTTTTTCTTCCAAAAGTATCCAAAAGTTGTTCCAAATTCTTACAACTAAATTAATTTGTATCATCAGCAAATAAAATAGTCTTTAATATTTTGGAAACCTCACATATATTACTTTTACTGAGCCCTACAGTAACAAGTACCCTTCAGCAGTTGTGCATTACTGTTACTTATCTGTACGTGTTGATACAGTACATGTTCTCCAGGTAAATGCTCATCCTCACCCTTGTTTCAGCTTTTCCACTCTCTGTCTGAAAATACCTTCCTATTCTCTCACACACTCCACCTCTCATTTCATTTCTGTATCTGTCACTCTCCACACGGTTTTATTTTTTTGCCCCTCTCTCACTTTTACGTGTGTCTCATTTTCAACCAATATTTTCCTTCTCTCACATCCTTGCAACCTTCCCCCGTTGAGTGTCATCACCCTGACTATCCCAGCTCAACTCCTTATCCCCTGTTGAATCACTATTTTGTGACACCATTGGTCCCCCCCCTCTCCCCCCTCCCCCTCCCCCCTCCCCCCTCCCAACTTTCCACCAATTTGGACATGCAATTTTAACCTACTAAACATTTCTTTGTATCAACCTTGTGAATGAATCCCAAGAATACATAAAATGTGGTTTGAAATGCATATAGTACAGGCAAAAACTGCAGTTGAAAGTAAAAGAATTGTTCATTAAAAAATAGAACCACTGCTATAAAACAGATGTTGATTGTTGTTGAGGACTGTAGAAGTCATCCTGGGAAATCTGCCCGAACCTTGAAAACCTCAAACTAAAATAGAAGCAGATGTTATTTTATTGTGAATGTGTTAATTAAAAAATCATAACACAAAATGGCTTTCAAAATAATGAAACAGTCCTACAGCAAAAACTATTAGAACTATTACTGTTTGAGGTTCATTCATCATTTGTGTAGTCATCTGTTTAGCACACAAGTCACATTTTTGCTTTCAAGTTCCTGAACTACAATGTCCTATTACGCTGTTAAAGACTGACTGAAATTGTCTGTGGGTTTGTGATAGTTTATTTTCCATGCTGTGACATGTATAGCACCATTTACATCACATCCTGGTGTTCCTCATTATTTGTTTCTTGCCAGGGGATGTTGTGTTTGATTATTTCTCCATGAGTCAGTTTTAGGCAGACATTTCTACACAGGGGGTGGGATGGAAAAGTAAGCACTTCAAGTTCAGAATGGCTGCACACTGATTGTGCCATTGTTGTGTTATTTGCTTTCAAAACAAATTTTGAAGCTCAGGTATCTGACCACTTAAAGTAAACTACACCGGTGATTCCTGTTTTCCTTAAAGATAATGTTAGTAGATTGCATTCATCTAAAACACATATTTATAGATGTTGAAGAATATAGCAAAATAAGATTAGGTTTGACACAAGTTTGAGTATAACATTATTTTCACCATTGGCGCTGTAGACTATGAAAATGAGTGCTCTGATGGAAACAGTTGTATAATAGAGTTGAATAGGGCCAAGGAAATACAAGCCTTAAACTTGCACAATTAACCTTCCTGTTTTTGATCTACATGGAAATCTATGTTTAAAAAAATCCAAACATGAAGGTCAACCTGAGTGTTGAATCTACAAATAACTTGCAATCATGGTTGCAATGGAATATTTGGCTCCTTATTTTAATGTTCAACACCTGTTTATACCTGAAATACTGAAAATACTGTTCAAGATTGAATGTGTTTGGAAGCTGTCTGTGGTTTCTATGGAGCTTTTTCACAACATACAGTACAGAAAACTTGCAGATGTAATAAATAATATTCAGGATGGATCCATTCAATTTAGATGTACCAATGTTGCCTTAGTGCCATGGGTTATTGGCACACTAATATGGATTTGAGCAATTGTTAATGTTGTTCATTACACCTGTGCTTTCCTTGCTGGGAGACATCAAAATATCTACTGGGGAAAATGTCTATTTACTTGGCTAAAACAAAATCAACACATCTGTATCCATTTAAATGTTATGTGGGAAATGAAATATAACACATATCCTATTCAAATATTTATATTCCTCTTCCCATTGCAAACCACAGCATAGCAGACTAAAGATGTGGAATTCATTATTTACAACTACTTTCAATAATGAACAAAAAAGTTTTAGTTTTAATGAGTGTTCTGGGCCACAGAGACCATTTTTCTTGGATTTAAAGTAATAGTTAGGTGGAAGTTTTATGGGCCTGCCATCACTGATCCACCTCCATTAGTCCCTGTGTAAAGCCTGGGGAGTAGAGATGTGCCAATAGATTGTCCACAAAATGATCATTTACAGACTAGTAGAATAGGCAGATTACAACACAATACAAAAGCTTTATATGCATATCTCACAAGAAAACCACTCTCCGTCAAAACAACATTTAACATCCTGCAATACCATTATAAGAATTGATAGCACAATCATAGTAAGGATGCTGACACATTTGTAGGGTGTTCTACCACCATTATCTCTCTGTTCAATGCACCGTCAGGCTATCGCTCTGGTTTCGTCTCATCTGCCTCTTAGCTCCCCAAAGAGGAAAATAACCTTCCCACTCCAGTCAAAAATGCAATGTCACTCCAGTCCCTACAAAGGCTGTACAAATAAAGCTTTCTTAACAGGGAGAGAAAACGTCTGCAGTTCCCATTATTCCCATTATTAAACTGAAATTAGGGACTGTCTTAAAAGTGCATGCAAATGGACCAAGAGAGCTTTTAAGATTTTTGCAAACAGGTCTCTTATTTTCATCTGAACACAGTGAGCTATAATGTCCCTTTCTTACACACTTCAAATACAAATGTATTTTAATCCGGACTTTCGAGTATATACTATACACAACCTTAAGTTCTAATGAAAAAGCAATATGGACCAGTGCTATTCTGACTTGTATTTTCCCACAAATCTCCAGATCTCTTTTTATTACGGATTGCCACCCAGACTTTTAACAGTTACACATTTTTTTATAGAGACTCAGTTTGGATTCTTTTTTTTTGTCTTTGAAGGTGGGTTTCAAATACAAATCATGTTTTATTATGTGATTAATTCAGCTACATTGTTTAAATTATAAAGCTTATACGTAACTCATTGGGATAAATTATAGTAGAAAACCATTTTATACCGAAAATAAACTTTCTGTGGAAGCCACAACCACTTCCAGTATAAATCTGACTACAGATAAAAATTCAGATATTTGTGACAAACAGATACAGATAGATTTGTGTTATATCCATCCTACTTTGCAACAAGGGTTGCAATCTCTTTTTGTAGAATAACCTCACTGCACTCTTTACCCATTTAATGATTTTCTCTCTACTCCACTGCACTATATAAATCTCTCATGCTTCACACCTCAAGCTGTAGTCACTGGGATATTTTAAGGGCACTTGAGTCATTCCCTCCTTATTGGTAGCTTGTATCTTTTTGTAATTATAGTGGTGCAACATCGGTGATAAATCAGATCGTATTTGAAGCTGTCTCTGTGCTGCTTATTCTCCTTTTTGACGCTTTATGGCTTCAGTTGCACACACACACACAAAATTAAAAAACAAAAACTAAACATCTTCCATTTCAAAGCATTTAATCAACCAATCAATCATTATTATGAAATATATCAAAAGTATTGACATATTCTGCCGCTTTCCTAAATCTAACATATAATCAAAACTGACATTTGATATTTTAACAATACGTATAGACTAATTTTTGTTCTTATAGAAGGGAAAAGTTTATGAATCAGAGGTGTTTTTACCACAATGAAAATCTGTCTTCTTCTAGCCTCTGACAGTGAAAACTCAACTGCTGAAAGTTTAAAAATGTCCACAGAGACACATTAGCTCGTTTAAATGTATCGAGGCAGACTATATGATATTGTTTCATTGGAAAGGGAGACAATAACCTTGTCACTGATGTACTAAAATCAGATGGATGGGTAGAGCTATGTAAAAGAAGTGAACCTTTTTCACAGCACAGTCTCTATTTACCAACAGCACATTCATTTCTGCATGAGTGGTTCCATTGTGCAGCAGTGTCAGGGCCACTGAGCAATGTAGAGGGAAATTTGTTTGAAAAGACACCCTTTATATCATTGCCTTCATTGTTTTTAGCCACATTTCCAGTCGTAATCATGAGAGATTAGTGTTGTTTGTAGATGTAACAACTTACAACAAATCACATTAAGGAGTTTTATCTGAAAAGTCAAATGCTGTTTATGTCCAGCATGGCATCAGAGTTAACTTTTCTTGATAAGTGAATATTCAACATCAGGACACAAAACATCATTGTAACATTTTGTCTGCATTTTTCCGTTTTTTGTCTTTCTTTCTCGTTCTCATGTTTGTTAATTGAGGTAAGAAACAGGCATCGAGTTAGAACACACTTTCTCTTTGTCCACTCCTCTCACCATATCTATCTGTCTCCACCCACCCTGTCCTGATTCCAACTTTATCTCTCACTTTCACTCTGTCACTTTTCCATTCTCTCGCGCTCTTCAAACTCTGTAAATTGCTAATGATAGCAACAGCCTTGAGCACACTTCTCAATGACAGAACTAATGAGAGGACTGTTGCAAAGATGGCACGTGTCAGTGTTGGTGCAACTACATTTGCATTGCACATTATGTATTCATGCTTGCACCCCAATGGTCTTTTTGGCACCACTTGTGTGTTCTCTTGTCGAGCATGTTTAGCCTTTTCATACCTTCTCCCCTATTAATACCTCTATATTCTCTTCCTCCCTTCTTCTGTCCTTCATTCACCAACAAGGTGATTCATCTAATGAAGGACGAGTTTGGCCCAAGGAGCATGATGACCATCACCAGCTGTACACCACGTCTCTCTTACTTTGTATTGCTCTTGCTGCCTTTCACCTTCTCGTGCCATACTGTACTGAGCTTTTCTCTGCAGCCGTCTCTCTTCCTTCTCTCTCCTCCCCCTCCTACATTCTTCCAGTCTGTCATTCCCTCTCTCACCTCATCCCTAATTCCACCTTCCACCAGCTGTTGGTGTCTCCTAATAGCTGTCATGTTGATGTGGACAGACTAGGAACCTTTCGTCTCACACTTTGCAAATGTGTCTCATTAAAGTTGAGGGTGGGCTGGGTGGTGGGGAAGGTGACAGAATTCGGCATCAAGCTGCTCCATTTGCCCACGTTCTCACTAATGAGTTGCTGACAAGCCGATGCCCGGAACGTCCCTACAAGGTGGTCATAAATGTATAATGGCATTAAGAAGTGCTTGATCGCGACAAGCTCAAGGTGTTTCACGGTACATGGTGGACATAAGTTGAGACAAGACAATGAATATGATTAATAACTTGGGGAAGTTGAGCCGAGGCCATGTGTGTAAAAAAAAAAAAAAAAATAGACCTGACAAATGGTCTCGAGTTGAAAACACTTTGCTGACAAATCTGGCACATTCACTTTTAGAGACAGACAGAAATGTGTGCGGGATGATGCAATATGCACAGATGTGACAAGCACACAGAAAAGCACAGACACTCTTATAAACATCTGCCATTCCCAAAAAAAAAAAAAAAAAAAAAATCAATTTTAGGCCATCTGCTTCCATCTCCTTTCTGTCAAATGTGAACAAAACTTTGAATCACCTGAGACAGACAATGGAGCACAGACAATGGGAAATCACACACACATTCAGACACACAAAGGCCAATCCAGATCCTGAACATACACAGGGCTAAGGCAACGTTTCATCAATACAACATCTGCAACAGCTCTGCAAATGGCAATGAAAAGTAAGTAGAGAGCAAGAGAACAAAGAGAAAAACAAACACCAAAGGGAAGAGGACACTGAAAGAGAGAGAGACAGTGAGAAATGAGAGTCTGTTGGTGTTTGAGTACACTTCTCAGAACTGAACTATTGGAAAAATTAGCCACCCTCCCTACCCCCATACAACAGAAAAGAAAGAATATAATAATGTAAATATTACATTATACTACACAACTGCAGAATATTAAATCAGATTCCACCTACTGTTGTCTACAAGTAACCTATAAAAGGTAACTAGTTATTTCATCTCCTTTTCTTAAACCAACCAATCTAATACAGGCAGCATACAGTATGCATGGACACTTGATATCATTGGCAGAGAGTCCCTAAGCAGCTAAAAATCAAAAGAAAATCAAATTAAAGCCATCAAAACATTATTCAGTGCGGATTTAACTTCAGCTTGTCAGAAGAAATCATACTGATGTAATTAGTTTATTCAGCCTGCAACACCAAATAACATATGACTTTAATTTTCTTGGGAGTATCGAACCACTATAGCTGAAAGATTATTGTTTGTCAGTGTCAAAAATTAGAGACAGTAGTTCAGGGTTTGGTGTGTTGATAAAAATGAGATAATTAAGAAAGTATGATTGCACATGAAGAGACACACACACACAACATTTTATAATCAACAAGACAGACTTACCTGTAGATGTCAGAGGAGTTGTTTGCCAGCGGGGAGCATGCAGAAGAAAAGAGACAAAGTGTCACAAACAAAAACCGTCACATTAATCTGAATACATGACCCATCAGGATCCCCGACCATAATTATTCTGCCACTTAATAACTGTAATTTCATATGTCTGGAATATTCACATCCACATTCATCTAAATGCCTTGACACAAATGTTTCCCCTATGGATGTATTGTTGTAAGGACTGGAACAATGTAAAATGACTTTAAAATGTAGAGTCTCAACTTCCCACCTCCACTTTCAGTCTGTCAGGTGTCTGCATGCCACCCTAATAGTCAATGTCAAGGTCACAAAGGAAAGATTTTAGATATTTTTATTTTTTATTTTTTATTTTTTTTTTACCTTTATTTAGTTTATCTCAGAGGAAAGCCCTCTGTCGCAGGAAAGCTTTGATCACATTCACACGGTTACACACATTTACACCTGGAAGCTTCCCAGTACAACCGTAGTCTGATCTGCTGGCCATTGAGCAGCTACACTTTTAATTTATCATGTGAATTAGGATGTTCAGAAAAAGTTGACTATCATTAAAGGCAGGTAAATAAAGTCAGAAGATTCAACTTTTGAACAATGAACAAAGGTTTATTTTCTCCAAAATCAAAGGAATTGCATTCATGAACATAAAGGGAACGCACACACACACACACACACATACAGGTCTTATTTGTCCATTTAAAAGAAATAATGATAAATAAAGTTAACAGTTGAACCCATGTGATGATGAAGGGGTAAATGAGAGGTAGTACAGTCTGTAAATATCGCCATCATCGATTGAGGAAATTGGAGTCAGGGTAAAACACTTGCTTTTCTAGCCTTTAGGTCCCCACTGCCCACATGAGGCTATTCCATGCCATTGCTAAGGCGTTGTTGTGTAGCCCTGGTTCAAACTCTGTCCCTGTTAAGATCTCTTAAATATTCATAAAGCCCACCATGAGCTGTTGTTGCCCCTTACCACCATAGAGACACATGCCGCAGATGCTCAGCACTCATTTAAAATTTGCTATTAAAAGGCAATCTCCATCTCTGTATGCTATTAAAGTCATTATCACTCCAAACACAGCATTATTCTTTTTCTCTCTATGACTGTGTGATCAGATATCAGTTTTTTATTTGCTGCATCAAAGCAAGTAAATAGCTGGGGACATGAAAAATACACTTAATTGGTGAAAATTGGGTGGTGACTTTCCAATTAACCTGAATAATGATATCACTGCCTATACCTATTTTGAACATAAACTTTCTCATCCTCATTTGAAGGTATATTAAAGTAGCTTAGAAAGTGTTGGCTGTAGTAATAATGCATTTTCATGCAGTAATCACTGTTAGACCCTCTGGCCACTTTACCAATAAAACAAACTGTACAGCATGCTTTTATGCTTAAATAAATAGTAATGCAAACCAGGACAAATCTGTGTACTGTGCACATTTACACTTTCCATTGTGTTTATCTAGGTTTTATTTCTTTCTTATCCAGATAAGGCACAGGGATTGTATTTTAATTCCAGATTTCAGCGGGGGAGTTTTAATTTCACCGCCAAAGTGAGATATGCAAAAAGGATCTTAGTTAACATGCTGACTTGTTCAAATATTTCACACAATGATTTTTCAGGCACCCTGTCCTTTTGTGTTCTGGCTTGTCTTCATTTATAATTTTTTTCATTTTGTTTAATGAGTTTCTAATTTTTTTAATTTTCAAACTAGCAATTTTCCTCTCTAAAATAAATATGAGTTGTCTCCATTAACTTTGATAAAACACATTTCATGAGATGTGTACACCATATGATTTATATTCACCAAATTAATACAAAACAGTACAGCATCATTGTCAGTGCTTGGGTCAAATTTGGATATGGTTGCCTCTGATTGTTGTGAATTTGTCGAGGCTCTCTCTGCAGTGTTGCCATGGCAATGTGCTCATTAACAGCTGCTAAGCTTCATTACTTCCTGGTCATCAGCTCAGTGACACTGATCCCACACAGGGACATAAGTACAGTATGCATTCACACACTATCTCTCTCTCTCTCTCTCTCTCTCTCTCTCTCTCACTCACACATACACACATTCACACATTAGTCATCTTGAAAACTGACACATGGTAACTGTCCTTAGTTGGCATCTCAGATTGTCAAGTGTCGAGTGTTGGTATGTGTGTATGCCTATGTGTGTGTGTGTGTGAGTGTGTGTGTGAGTGTGTGTGGGCAACCCAGTATGGACTCATTAGCAGCCCTCTTAAGGTGGAGTATCTGATTAGTCAAACACAAAGCACTATCTAGCTCCACCATCCACTAATGAGATACATTACTCAGTCAGTACTGCAGTACAAACTGTGAGAAATCAGGTTACCAGTCCTTACCTGTGATGGTGCACCATCCACTTTTTCCTCTACCTAGTGCTATATTTGTCAAACCAAAGCTGGCCTATCTTTTGGAGCTTTTTGTGTTTTTTTTTAAATATATCATTTCAGTGTAAGTTAAAAAAAACTTACACTGAAATGATATATGATATACTTGGCTAAGCTTAATTGGATATTCTTTAGGTGCTACTGCTGCCACAATTATACTTTTATGTTGAAGTTTTTGTCGGCTACCCACATTTGTAAAATGAGATTTGGGTGCATACAGTATATACTGCTGGTCAATATAAAGTTTTTTTCCGCCACAAATGTACCTTCTCTTAAATGACCAGTGTGTAGGATTTAGTGTCATCTAGCGGTTAGTTTGCAGATTTTAACCAAATGAAAACACAGCCCCCACTCCATGGTGGCCATGAATCGAGCAAAAAAACTAAATCTACTGTTAGATTTGTCCATTCTTGGCTACTGTAGAAACATGACAGTGCAACATGGCTGGCTCCGTGAATGGGGACCAGCTCCTATGTTGTATAAAAGGGCTCATTCTAAGGTAACAAAAACAACAATTCTTATTTTCATGGGATTATACACTCATTAAAACATACTAATGCATCTCACATTCTATTTGTGCCAAGTCTGTTCCACTAGATGCCACTAAATTCTACACACTGCACCTTTAATCCCTTATCCCATTTTAGGCAACACAATTTCTTGTCTACACTATGTTAAAGAAATCGGTGCACCGCAGAGAGTTGATAATAACCAGTTTATCTTAAAGCATGCAAACACAGTGAATACACATCACACAGTCCCAGGATCTGAATCACTCTCACAGCTCTGTGAGCCATCTGCTAGGCCTCTCACATTTTGATGATGAACCCTAAAATAGGAATAAACACAATGACAAATGTGTGTAGTCAGTGCCAATGCACTGCATGATCCTTCTTTTTATATTTGCCAAGAAATTCATTTTCTTTCTCTTTCTCTCTATCTAACACTCACACTCTGAAAAGAGAGTTGAGCAAAAGTCAAAAGCTAATGATTGCGAAGCACACAAGTGAAGCATTGGAGATCTGCTAAACACGGACACTCCAATCAAACTGACTGCCTTCATTTTCTTTCCTGAGGCACAGTCTGACTCTTTACAGTTGTTATCTTTATGGTAGACAATATTCTCTTTTCCTTTCAAAAATTACTTCAAAATGTGGTATTACAACATGATGTAGCCTTTAGTAGTGCTCTTGCAACAACATCAATACATTAATAATTTTACACTTCAGCCTGTAGACTGAATACACTTATATATTAATATTCTAACAAAACAAAAATCAGGACTCCACTGTGGCTAACAATAGTGTTTTCTCTCTGGATGTTTCCTCCCAAGATGATTTTTGCTGACCAGTGTGTCCTCAGGCTTTTAGAAGTCTGACAAAGTTTGTGTCTCCTGGCAAAATGCCGTGGTGTATGAAGGGTAGCAAGGTCAGAATCTCCTGGTCTACGATTCAGAAAAATGCTGCAGCATCTCCATATGCAACAAGAAAAGACAGATCAGCTATAGCCCGTAGGACAGCTGGGTTGTGTATCTACTTGTCCCAATAAAAAAAGATCGAACCCACTTCTATTGTGCACCAGTGTATCAAAGAGCAAAACCTGCACCATGTCACAGACAAATGACCTGTCAGACTCACAAGTAGCAGGTCAACCAATGATTCTGGAGATCATAGTTTCTCTCCTGTCTAGAGGACCATTTAGAGAGGCAACACCCTCCTCCTATATCAGACCAGTTATTTAACCATGATGGGTATAATTGCAGTTAATAATACCAAGACAAGTAAAGTTTCTACTACTTAAAAAACATTTTAAGATAATTTCTTTTAGGGTGAAATATGACAGACTGTGTTCTTGTTGGTATAAACTGCTAATTTATGACCTAAAATAAAAGCTCTTTGCAGCCTTTGTCCTACATTTTGTATTATTCAGACTTAAGAGTTCAGAAGCTATCTTTTAACATTAACCACCTGTAATTGGCTTAACTGCTATCCAGCTTTTAGTGAGTGTGTTTGCATTTACAGTAACCCATTATGTGACTTTTTAGCAACATCTCTTAAATTGTTAATGGGGAACAAAATGTGGCAAAATCCCCAGAAATATATTACAAAGTCTTTGGTAAACTGAATTTATTTAGCAAACAGTGATCCCTTCACAGCATGTGCTTCGGGTGACATGCATTTAATAATTTATGACATGAAACAAATATTAGTCTACAGTAATGTTATTTTATCTCGACAGTTATTGCTCCGTATTATCTCTACAAATTTACATCACATATAAACATCTCTAAATGTTTGACGAGAAAGAAGAAGATGACAAGGAGAAATAAAACAAGAAGAAGTCAAAGGTCATGGTAAGAGTGTTGTGGTCAACGAATGAGTTTAAAAAACTGCACAGTAATGCCCCAGCTTTCCTTTTCTGTGGCATCCCTCCCTCTCTGTCCTTGGCAGGAGAAACTGAGTTTGACAGGTGATAGATAGATAGTATAGATAGATGGATGGAAAGAGGGACAGGGATGGAAGGATAAGCAGAGGGCTGGCCGCGTATTCCCATTGCTGTGTCAGCTCTGCCATCAACTCATCAAAACCGCTGACACTCTGCTGACATCCCTCTCTTCTTATTTTTTTTTTCTCCATCCATACATATCTATAGTCCCTTATGTCCATCCATGTCATCTGTCTGGCTGTCCATCCATCAATCCATCCATCCATCTGTCCCTCAAATATACTGTATCAGTAAAACAAAACGATGGTGTATTGCATCATATCAAAGAAAAAGGTATAAGATACAAGATAGATTTAGATAAGACAGGTGAAAGGCAGAGTGAATAGTTCCAGTGACATTTAGCACATATCTAGGAGAGTCAATTGAAAGCACTCAGCATCAGAAACCACACACACACACACACACGACACATTATGGCTCTGTCCCTTTCCCAAGAGATGGATTATTCTACCACTTCATTCCGTTAGACAGAGGGAGGGGTTTGGCCTGTGGGTGCAGGCAGGAGGGCAGACAGACGAGCAGGTAGACAGATGGCTTTATACACACACACAGATAGAATGAAGAAACACTGAGCCTCAAACTGCAAATGAGAAACATACAGAACATTAAGTGCTGATGGAGAAAAACACACTCCAAATGACAACTTTAAGTGCTATATAAAGTGCTTCGGAAAAACAACAGCATTATGGGATGAGTCACTGCAGAAAGTACACTTCTGCCAGAGAGTGTCAAAGTTGCTTCCAAGATAAAACAAGCAAGGCAAAAACCAAGGAGAAAGACAAACACTGCACTCAACTAGAAGCAGAAACGATATGTTCTGATGTAGATGAAATAAAAAAAATCTCACTGTTTTCCTGTCATCTCTAACATATGCCTCACCATTTTCCTGTACACTTTCATGCTAGTTGTCAACAAGCCTGTCTGTCTTGTACGTGTTGAAGGCTCTGGGGCTAAGTGTTGGCTTAAAAATTCAATACAGCCAGAAGTTGAAGCTAGCTCAATACCTGAACATGGACCATGTCTTTTTATCTTGTATGAATGGACCCTCCCAATACACACATGTTTTCAAGTTTAGTTACCCTACAACAGCACTCAGCAGTAATATCATTTACATCTGTCATTACAAAATAACAATGTTGACTGACAAAATAAGAGGTGGGGAATTGCTTATAGGACGGGGGTATTGTGTGTGTTCGAAGGTGTCTATTCACACATATGCACACTACTGTCAAACATTCAGTTTTCAATGAATTACTTTAACACAATATTTAATGTCATAAAATGTCATGTTATACAGATCTTTTGACATTTAAGGTTTCAGCAGATGTTCAAAGCCTGTAAATAGGCTATATAACCATAGTAACAAATCATACTTGTAAAATCAGCGTCTAAACATTTTTTTAGATCTGGTTTTAAATGGATTTCACTTTTCTTACTTTGTTAGAAAGTTTTACAAACTCAAATCATATTCAGTAGCTACATAATGTGATGCTGGCTCTGGGTGAAAAAGGATTTAAAAAATGCTCTAAATATTAAGAAGCCTGGCAATGCTGTTTCTACACAGGGGCATTTGTTGACAGTCTATGTATGCAACAGACTATAAATACAACTATATATACTACCTATTGTGCAATAACACAAAAGCACAAAATTCATGCCATTAATCAAACAAGTAACACCAAAAATAAACCCAAGAAGTAAAACGCTTCAGTTAGTCTGCATAATCCACAGAACACACTGTCAAACTTTTGGGACTATTTCTTCATTAAAAAGTAGTTCCAATGACAAGGAGGACTGTTGAGTATCCAGGGTAACTGGAAAGACACATTGCTGTTGATTTAAAAAAAATATTATTTCTTCAGAGCTGTGAGCACCACACATGAAATTCCATCAACCTCCAATGTAGTGCCATGGAGGCATAAATCTGAGAAATAGATATCTCAAAATGGAAAATCCTAAAAGTCATTTTTTTTATATATTATTGTTGTTGTGTGAACCAACCGTGTAAATATTATAGTCGGTAACAGATAAATGCTCCAGCTGAATATACGTGTCATCATTGTAACAACAATGAATTGTTAAAGCCCTACTATATTTAGATGTTTTGTGCTCCTTTGGTTTAATACTAAACCAAACAAACCTGTACTCAGACTTATATCCAAAGTTCCTATGTACTGTGACAAAGGTTTGGCTGACATCCTACTGGCCTACTCATCAGATTTTGAACCACTCTCCAGCACTTAGGATGTAAACCAGCAACCTCTAGGTCAATGCATAGTCTCACGCTCTTGGTACAGCAGTTTGTTTGGCTGGCAACTTTTGTTGAGAAGCAGACTCATTAGACTGGCATCTGCTCAAGGCCTCACCTCAGGCAGGGACCATCATCCAGGTATAAAGACGCCAGCAGCATAAACATGGCAAACACACGTATAAAATGATTGCGGACTCAGCAAAGGCATGCATGAATGTACAGACCACAGTATGCAGAGCCTTGAATAACTCCCATTGTGTTTTCTCTGTCATATAGAAACACACAAAAAACACACATACACACACCCCTGGGCAGATGCAGACATACACATGCATATGCATGCATATCTATAAACCCTCTAACACACATGCACGCACACACACACACACGCACACGCGCACACGCGCGCGCAATACAGGCATGGATGCCTGTTTAGCAGTCAATGCAAACTGTGCTGGGAGTCTCTTACTTTCCATATGACCTTTTGTCACTTTGCCAGTGACATTTTAAATATGCTCTCTCTCACCTTTGTCAGCAGCCTTGTCTGTCGGGTGCTAAACAAAGCAGAGCTGCTGAGTGAAATACAAAGAGAGAGAGCATGAGAAAGACATGAGGATGGAGAAACTGAAATAGATAAATAAAATGGACTCAAATGAGAGGCAGAGGTCACAGTTAAGAGAAACCACAGATAAAGACAACAGGAAATGTTTAGCAATCAAGAAAGAGCGAGCTGTGGTGGTGTATAAGAAAGCAGAAACAGAAACAGAGAGGCAGTTCAGATGGGGAGTGACTACAAGAAGATAACTATTAAGTGAGACTTAAATGTGAGAAAGAGGGCCTGAAAAATTGACGAATTGCGAGAAAAGAGCAAAATGACAAAAGGTAGGGAAAAAATTCAAGAGACGAGAAAGCGCAGTCGGGACTAATATGAAGTAGCCGAAAGCGGAAACTCAGTAAAGGGCAAGGGTGGGAAGAGAAAAGAAGTGGAGTGAGTGAGTGAGAGAGAAAAAAGAGTAAGAGGGTGAAAATAAAAGAGCGAGGGATGGGGTGTGTCGCTTTGGAAATTACAGCCGTCTGTGGTGGAAATGTCACAGATATGCGAGAGCCCGTTTTGGAGCTGTGATAATATGTGAGCACCATTCATCTCAAGCCAGAGGGTCTAGTTGGATCAATAGAGTCTTAGTATTAATAGGGACCTCTCTGCTGCATTAATAAGACAAACTAGCGCCAGCAGCACTCACTGACATAAAAGACATTTCCACTCTTTTCTATATTCGCATGCCTGAAAGATCACCATGTTGTCAGCAGGGCAGAAGACATTGTCCATTATCCTACAGGCCTGCAATGAAATCTCAACTTATTGGATTGCTGTTGTGTAGCTTATTCTGCATTGTGAAGGCAGGATTTGCTATTTGGAAATCAATAAAGAATTTCAGATAAAAAACAAAAAAACCCCTCCAAAGTAGAGAATATTCACTAGCCTACAATTGATATAAATCACAAAGCATGAAGGCAGTGTATTAACAGAGTCTCCTACATTACCAATGGTTGTCCAATCATCAAGGACATCCACATTCTTTCCCTGTCAGCTCATTTAACACAGTTCAAAAAAGGTTTGGAGAGGCAGAAATAGTAGTTACATGGAATGACCTCCCATTCTATGAGTATTTGCGGAACCTTGCAACAGGTTTCACTATTGGTTAACCCTAAAATGCTCTGACTGGGCCTCCCACTGCAAAACCGCAGCACTCACGCTGCTCAACAACTCAACAGCTGGGGGCAGCTAGGCTTGTGGTTAGAGAGCTTCACACATCCATATAGAACTAGAGTTACATCCAGGTAACTGTTGAACATGCACCGCCCTCTAATGGGTTTATAGTGACTGGTAATCACCAAAGGCAAAGGTTGTTAAGGATGAGATGTACTCAAAGCTGAGCCCAAACTGAAACTAGTCCAAACCCAACCACAACCAAGGAACAGCGGCAAACCAGCAGTCAAGCACCTCCCGCCTGAGGGCCTGGCACCAGATTGCAAAAAGCAAGCAATAAGCTGAACATACCAAAACACACCTCAGTCTGCTCCAGACAAAGTTTGCTCAGACAGTGTACTATGAACTGAATAGGACACAGAACCAGCAGTCATGCCCTTGAGATATGACTGCACATAGTCAAAAGGGAAGATGGGGAGGGAGACTGACATATGTTCTCAACTGAGACACCTCTGGAAAGTGTAATTGAGGATGCAAGACTGTAGTGGTGTGTGGCCTCTAGCCCACTGGGGGAGTGCAACTCACCGTACCAAATCCAGTGATTAACCCATTGCACAGACAGAGGGGCCCCAGAGTCCAACCGCTGAGTCAGAAGAATAACAGGTCAGATTTCCTGAAAGCTGCTGTGTACTCCACATAACAGTACAACATACACACAGAGCATAAAGTGTAAAAGTGCTTCTCCTCCCTGTCACTGTGTAGAGGGGGGAAAAAGCCCACAGGTGAATGACCCTCGACCTAAACAAGTAGGGTGATGACCTTAGGCCAGAAGGAAAGATTTGTGATAAATCACTGATACATATACAAAAAGGATGCAAAGACAAGGCACAAAGATGTCCCACCTTGTTGGCCATTGTTAGGGCTAAGAGGAGTACCATCTTCAGTGACAATATGTCAATGGCCAACTGGAACCGCTACACTGTCCAGCACTGTTGCACCCAGCAGGAAACACTTTAGCAGTGGCTGTTCTTTGGCCATGAAGCTGTCCAAACTGTTGTGGCCTGCCATGATCGCTGTTGCAAACACCTCCAAAGTGGATTCGGAAAGACCACTGTCAAATACCCAGAATAGGCAGGAGCACAGATTGCGGTCCTGACTGACCTGAGTGGCAGGATTGAAAAAAAAAAACAATGAGGGAAATAGTGTTTCTAGCTCATGAGAATCCACCAAGAGCATAGGAGTGGCAAAAATGCCATCTTTTTTTGCAACACTCGACAGTGAAACAAAATTCACAGGTGACCCGTGCTAATGCTGGGGTTTTATAATGGGGGGGGGGGGGGGGGGGGGTGCTGTGTGTTTGCTACCTCAGCACCTCCAGGTGCATGCTGAGGTGAGGAGCCTTGTAGGGTAAAAAAAAAAAAAGTGAAACCTGTAAGAGGGTGGAACACAAATTATATAGAATGAGAATTATAAAGGTCAGGGGACGGTTTACTATTCTTCCAGCATCTGTTTCGTCCCTCTCTGAGGCCCCACAGGCAAGTTGACATTTTGAATATATGTTCAGAAGGACAATTAACACATCAAGTGAGAGGCATGCCAAGTTGGTCTTGCTTTCTTCATCACCAGCATTAGGCTACACTCCTACCACACCACCATAACACCAAGATCAAATGTCTGATAACTCATGATCTAAGGTCAGCTTCAAAACAACTTTAAGGTTCCTTTGCCCATTCTGTGCAATTAATTTCATTCTTATTTCAGTTTCATGGATAAGATATCATTAAGCTCTGGAATGATCAGACTCAGCTTTCAGCACCAACTCAACCTGAGGAATGAGTCAATGCTTTCAGGCATGCTGAGAGTTTTAGTCCCTTCCACATGTCCTGAATCTACACCAGGGTCCTTCTGGCACTGCCTCATACACCTCCCGAAGGAGTGTATGAAGGACATCTTTCAACACTGACCTTCTCTTGGACTGCTGAACTCTTGTGTCACAATCACTGAGTTTATATGCACTTGAGTAATCTAATTCATCCTACCCTTTGGCAGTGACCTGACTTTGCGAATGTCAGCTGAAGATTGTGACTTGCAAGTACTGTATTGTACAAGGAAAAGAAAGGAACTGATTTTGAAATTGATGATTGGAAAATAAAGTGAGATCAAAAACAGGTTTGTCTATATTTCAACTGACATTTGAATCAAGTCCCTCCACCGTCCAGACAGCCTCTGTGAATGACTAAACCTTTGATATATCAAAACTTCACATGAGTTCTGTTATCAAAAGGATCAGAAACTTTGATCAGTTTGCTGTAAAACTTTGATCACATCAGCTTCAAAACTCTTATTCTGCTATGAATCAAAGTAGCAGCTTAAGTCTCATGTCCATCTTTAAAACTACAATCCATGAGATTAAATGCAAAACCAAAATCCAAGAGATAAAACACATCCATTCACGTACCTGCATTACCATATGCACAGTCATGATCCACACAAATTAACTTTGGGCACACAGATCAGGCAATGACATTCATACAGTAAAACAGGTTCATTATCAACAGCACAAGTAACTAATTTAGTAATGTTAAGCTTCATTTGATCTCATGAGGCAACACAGTAAGATCTTCATTTGACAGCATGGTGATTGCACACAGTCACAAAGCACACTCATAATTGTATAGATGTGCACATACACTACACGTTGTGCTGCTTGCATACATGCATACACAATTCAGAGTTTTGCACATCCACATATACACACTGCTGCTGCGTAGGAAAATACCTCAGGCAGTCCGGGGGGGAGCCGGTAATGAGAGAGCAAGCAGGGGGACAGAAGTTTGGAGTGTGTGAAGCAAGGAAAGTTGGTTCTTACTTCTGAGGCTGCAAAGCCCACATGGGGAAAGAGTCTGTGTCATGAACAGTGAAGCTCTGAAGGAAATGTCAAATCACTGGTGTTTGAAGCTGGGGATGTCTGCATAGATATGAGTACAAATTAGTGTGTGTTCATGCATGCATGTCTGATAGAGATATAGTTAAATAGATAGAAATCCCAGTATTGCTTGCAAAACTGTGTGTGTGTATGTGTGAGAGAGAGTGTGTGTTTACGTGTGATTTGGGCCTACAGCGCACACTTGAGAGTGTAAGTCGGTGATCTAAGGGCATGGTTTGATCAAAGGCACTTTGATCGTGTGGAGACTCGGTCCAGTACCAAGGACTGTATATGAGCTTGCTTCATGGACACACACGCGCACACACTCACATATGTACACGCACACTAAAGCAATGGGATAATGGTAGTGTAATAACACTGGGGGCCCCATGTAATGGCAGTTAAATTTAATCCCATGACAGCTCCCAACTTGAGTGGAGAAAATCAATCAAAGCAAATGGAGGCTCAAATTGCCACAGTCAAATGTTAAATGACTGGCAGAATGACATGCACAATGCATGTCTTTTTTGCCTCGTTCACTCATGAAAGTAGCATATCAAATATTCAGTCCCAAATGATTGCATTCATCTTGTAAAACAGAAACCACGTTGTTGTTTTTCCTCTGAAATTTTATTTTACTATGTCATTGTCTTCCCTTGCTGTATCAGTAAATGATTATTCTTAGCCTACATGCAGTATGCACAAAGGTGAAATGTTCACCTTGACACCTTGCTCCAATATGCTTTTTTTCATTTCTGACCGTCTACTACCACATTTATATTGCCAACACATGCCTTTATCTCTCTTTTACGCTCTTTTTCTTCCTGTCCTGTACAAACACAAAGTAGACTATCTTCTCCATCATTTCCCGCTCACAGCAGCACTGTTTCCTCTCTGTTCTCTTTTTTGTGTCAGCTCCATAGATAATTCCTGTAATTGTCTTACTGCTTGTACCTGTGAATGTGACAACATGTTACAGTGCCCTACAATATGCATTATGATGCTGTGGTTACAAAGTGAAAAGTAGCTGTGATCTGTCAATTGCTGGGGGAGTATCATAATAATCAAACACATCAAAAACACAAATATTGGTAATGGAATATATGCCACTGTCCTCAGAAAGACTTTCATCTTTCTGAATGTTGTTTCAGCCATTATAAGATTAAAAGAAGAAAATATTGTGTGGGAAAACATGGGGCTCCCTTCACCAGTGGGTTTATCTAATTAAATTCAATGTCAAATTTAATTCATTGCATTGGGTTTAATTTAACATCAGTTATTTGGATGGGTACTGAATTGGAGAGAAGCAGAGCACATTTCTGAAATGGTCACATATTCATAGTAGTAATTATAAAAATCAGCAAAAAATGAAGTGTATTTGGTTTTAAAAACAAAGTGTCTCATGTTCTCCTTCCTCCACTCCACATTTTCCCAAACACTGATGTCTAGTTGGTGCTCCAGTTCACTTACAGTTGGCAGCGGACCCAGGAGTGCAGTGTGAATGTGTTGTGCTTGGGGTTCAGCATGCTTTTATGGTGTGTGGAAGAGTCAGTACAGAGGACAAGTGCAATGGCTTTCATCTGGAAAAGTGAGTGCAACAGCAAGAGCACTGCTAGCTGGGGGATCCACGCATGCCCACAAAAAAAACATGGGTGCCCACATACAGTATGCTCTGTATGCTCTGTTTTATCCACATTTAATACACAGACAAGCATGCAGAAAAACACATAAAAAACACTAAATGCATAAAGACTGACCCACATTTGAAAGTAATATATTATTCATAAACCCACATATAGTTCGTTCATGTAGCCATGATGAATATTCTATGAGGAGATAAAGGGGTGGCTTGGGAGGGTGGGGGGGTGAAGGGTCCCTACTCAACCTTGATGATGTAATTCACTGACACCACAGTGCCCCACTGAACAGCACAACGGGACAGCACAACAGGATCTGATGTACTTGCCTTCACTTTGTCTCACACCTGCATGTAAGCCTTCTGATTAAGTGAAGTCTGATGTGGCAAAACAAGAGCATTTGCATTACCTGCTGTATCTTTGCCTCTATCTGCAAACTCAACGTATCTTCCGAGTGCTCTTTGGAAAAAGGCACTCAAAGCAATTTAAACAGTTTGTCTAAGGAAACATGGTAGAAGGCTGACAAGCCATTTGAGGATTTGTTAAAGCTCAGTGAGTCACACATATGAATAGTGTTGCGGTTAATCAGAAGATTTCTGTATCAAAGCATCCTTTCTTTCACTTCTAATCCTGTAACCCTGCCCTTTGTGTCACAACAAGTTTGTGTATGTGTGTCTGCTACCGTATGCATACTGTAAGCATATGCCTGAGCATATTCCTTTAAAACACATATAAATGTGTCTTTGTGGCTTTGTGAATATAGAAATATTCATGCCAGACATTACTACTTTTAAAATTGAGCTTGAACTCGAGAGAAAAAGAGTCAGAGACAAATAACACGCACACAAGAGCCTTGAAAACTAATAGGAATTAAAGGAAAATGAAGGGGATTCACAGATAAATGTAGCAAAGATCTTAATTAGCCCACACTTGGTTATTTTCAGTATTGGTGGTAAAACAAAAGAAAAATACAGACAACAGACGGAGCTCTCGTTTCTCCTGCTGCCCTCTGTTTTATTTTCCTTTCCTCTAACCCTCCCAAATAATTGCACATTTTTAGACTGGAAATAACATCTTAAACAAAACACAAATCTGGCATGTGCACAGATAAATGTACCAAACATCTTAATTAACACAAGCTGGGTTATTTGTAGCATTGGTGGTAAAATAAAATAAAAATACAGATAACAGACAAATCTCTCATTTCTCCCACTGCCCTCTGGTTTCTTCTCTCTCCCTCTAATCCTCCCCAATAACTGCATATTTTTAGACTGGAAATTACATCTTAAACAAAAGGGAATTTGGCATGTGCACAGAGGCTAAATGGGTATGCGACAAAAAAATAATTGCATAAACATTTGGCTTCAATGATATACAAACCAGTTAAAATGTTTGCGCTGCCCCATTTACTCCCCACACAGGGGACTATCAGTGTATCGGGTCAAAAATGTTATATGACAAGATGCAAGGCAAATATTTGTAATTCCATATAGTTTACTTTTTGTTTTGAAGAATTTGCAAGTTGTGTCTGCTACCACCGTGACTTATTCCCTTATTTCACTAGAACACCAACAGAGCTGATGTTGCACTGAGTACACTAGAATTTGTCTGCAGCACTCTATTTGACAACAGTGTGAGAAGATGCCAAAGTTGATTTGTTAAGGCTTTACTCTCCATCTCCCACACAGCTCACGAACACCTTCTCCCAACAAATTTAATCTGCCTGTTACTCTTACAACATCTCACCGTGGACAGGACACATGCGCACTAACACACTTCCAAAAATGCTCTCTACTTTGCATGCTCTTCATATTCATGCATCAAGAAGTGGCAAAATACATACTGCATTGGCTGTTAATCAATGTAGATGAGAGAGGGAAAAGCTACAGTACAGAGATTTTTCAAGTGATCTGTGTGTGCGTTGAGAGGGCCAGGAAAGGAATATATACAAAAAAAGACAGAGGGAATGATGGTGGATAAGACAAGGCCATTTGTATGTTTCCAGTGTGAGATGTTAACAAAGACTTTGTGTAAAAACTAATGGGACATGTCAGCACACACACTATAGAAGAGAGATACTGCACAATAAACCAGTGCAGAGCACCAAGGGCAGATTACTTGCATCGGAGTATATGTGGCTATTTCCTCTCTCATTGATCCTCAATTGCGTGCTTAACAGAGGTATTGATTACAAATTGAGGCTTGTTCTGCCTGAGCTGTGCATATCTACCTCGTATCTGTACAGGTCAAGAGGCCGCTCCATCATTCATATTATGTTTCAGTCGATGGAACAAGGGCCACTTCCTTTGATTTACTCACCACCATTGTCGTTAACTGTTATACACACACCAGGACTCTATATCTCACTGTGTTAAAACATTGACAGACTTGAGCTCTGAAAATGAAAAATTACTGCCAGGAGAGGTTTCTCAGAAATAGACAGTTGTGATGATGCCTTCCAGTGATACAAAAATACTAATTAAAAAGAAACAACACTAAGAGTCATGTTAGTGGCTCTGTGTACTTTGGCATAGCAGTGCTTGGTGCTAAATGCAAATTGCTAAGTGTTCTGCAGCTACCCATACTGTTAACCATATTACCATCTTAGTTAGGATGTTGTCACAACTGCTGATAAGCACTAAACACAAATCACTGTTATGGCTGACAATTGAGTGGTGAGTTATGGCTTACAATTTATTCTGTGTGGAACATATGAATGTCTGTACCACACCTGTCTGACACCTGTCTTGTCTTGTGATACCACTTTGTACCTCAGGGGCAATAGTGAGTCACTGTAGCATCCAGTGTACCCTCAGTCCAACACCAGATGAAGAAGTAGCATTGCCCAGTAATGGTAAAGCCAGCCTAAATACTTTTGAGATGTTCACTGTAGGACTGTTAATATGTTGCTTTATTAGATGAGAAAGTAACCATGCAGTTTCCCAAAAAGTGGTCAGTCTATCCAAATAACTCCCATTTGGAAACTTGCACTGAAGTTGTGGGAGCAGCCAACTGCTGCCACAAATGCTGGGCAGGGGATACATCAGCTGTTCATGTCAGCTGATCAGACAAACTACACTGACTCAAGCCAGTTATGTGAAAACTGGCCATTTGGCATCATAGTTCATCGTAGTAAGCTGGATCAATATTGAAATATATCAATAAATGAGGTCTCTACTGGATTACTGTGTTGTAAAATGTCACGCAATTAATGAAAAAATGATGCTGTGAGGCAGAAAAACTGCTGGGTTACCATTAGTGAGTTCTGTGACATTTTATGATTTACTCCTACCCTAGGGATATGTGTGCTACTATTTAGTTTAGTTTTACTTAGAACTATGTTGTAACTTTTTTTCTTGATTTCTAATCTGTGCAGCTCTGATTTTTTAATTTACAGCTGGCTCTGATGACTCTGTAGCATTTTGATTTGACCAAAAAGACAGACTTAAAAATGTATATAATATAATTTTAATTGTTTAGCACTGAAGTTCTAATGTTCTAGGATGATACAGTACAACTAAGCATCAAATCTGAACCTTAAACGGTGGGGAGGTCGTTAAAAAACTGTCCCTCTGCAGACAGGTATAAGTGCTAGTATCAGCTAAAATGCTTATATGCTGTGAGTTGTACTATTGCAGAAGATCTGAATTATCAACAGAGCATTAATTCTACCCTACCACCCCCCAGGAGGTTAAGTGTTAGACAGTCATAATACACTATGATTTAAATGCTAAATCTGTTACATCCCAAAAAAAATATGTACTCCTATAAATGTTGCACGTCTAGGCTCAGTGCTCAGTGGTTGAGTAATCCACTGAATATTTACATGGCTTCCTGCCCACATACCGTGGATGAATGGGTCTACTGTCCTGCTGCAAGACTCTCCCTTTCCTCTGCAATCCAAGTAGGTAATTGAGTGCTAATCGAGTGTTTCCTCAGAGAAGAAAAACAACATAAGCAAATGAAAACAAAGCAAAACATTGGGCGCCTACTCAACATTCAACAGATTCCACAGTTGTCGGAGAACGACTGTCAGTGTCCATCATGAGGTTTTGTAAGGCTCTCTGGCCAAAGCAGATATGACAGGCTAAGAGTATGCTGCTATTATTCAGTCTCCCTCTCTTTCTCTGCCATATCTTTGCTTTTACTGAGACCTCTCTGTCCTCTTCCGTTCTTACATATCTTTCTATTATCAATCTATTATCCTTCTTTGTATTCTTCGCTACAATTTTCCCTGTTTCAATTTCTCTTCCTCAAATGTCCTTCTGTTACCTGATTCTCTCAGCCTCAGTTGTTCATATTCTTGTTCCTATCATCTGTCTCTTCCCTTCTCCCTCACTGCTCGTTTCTGTATGCAGGTCACCGTAGCTGTGGGTGAAGAAGCACAACAGTGCGAAGGAGCAAAAAATAAAAAGAGACATAATGAATAGTAATTTATTGGAGGAGGAAGAGGAAGAAATAGCTTCTTTCCATCTCTTTCTATCTTCTTGTATTGCTCTCATTGCTCAGCAGGATTACATGTAATGTATGCACACCCACAGAGCTGCTCAGAGACAAAAGGCCAGAGAGAGAGACAGAAAGAGACAGATGGAAAGAGAGACACAGAGGGGGTGAGAAAAAAAAGGAGACAAGAGACAGACAAGTCAGGGTTCAGTTCACTCATACAGTTCCTCCAAAGTAAGTTTGTATGAGAGGAAATGTTTCTTTTCTGCTGCATTACTTCTGTTACTTTAAAAGAATGTTATTCTCTTCAGCTCCATCCATCCTCCTCACACATACAATGCATACACAAACCCCTCTTATCAACATTAAAGTACAATAACAATTTCCATGAGAATACACAGTTGGGATTTCACTTGTCTCTTTATAGATGCAACCCTAAATTAACTTGCCATGCAAAAATTATAGCCTACTCAAAAGGGAGGCAGCAAGAACTTGAAGAATGACATCCTGACCAAAACCAGCTTGATTGGGATAACACACTAGTAAAAGCACCAGGGACCACCATTGCGGTATGATGATGAAATTTTCTCCCACAAGAAAATCAAACTACTTACAGACTGAAGAGTTTTATATGATGTATCCTAGTGGTTCAGACAGTTATATTAATACACTGTCTCACTGACAAATCCTGCTCTTTGATCTGCTTCAGACAAAAAAAAAAAAAAAGCAACAGATCGGCAGTAGTCCCCCCTGAGCTGAAAGTTCTATCAATCTTCTCATTGCACAAGACTGAGGTGATCAAAGATCTTAACTGTGGAGCAATGTATAAGAAGAGGAGAGATTGTTTGAGTTTTGAACTGTGTCAAAACTAGGATTTTCTCTACCATAGATTATCTCTCACAGTCTTTTCCTGTAAAGAAGTGCCACAAAAGCTAAATCTATGTCTAAAGCTGATATGAGTAAATAATATAGTAGTAAATAGAAACTGTATACATAGATCAAGTAAAACTGTCATTTTATAAGTATTTTACTATAAAAATTGGTTTCCTTTGTAATATGATGCATCAAATCCTCCCCAGGGGATTGTGCTCCCTTGGGAAGGGAATGAAGTCATCATTATTTCTAAGTAGTCTCACTGGCGTGTTCAGTCTGTCACTATTATTCCGCTGGTTTAATTAAGGTTTGATATTGCTTTCATCTTTATTGACTGAAAACATAATTGGCTGACATCACTGATCAATCTCAGTAACCCCACTCATCACTTGACTGCATCACATGGTTACCAGAAACAGCAGAGAAATGATTCATCTGAAAAAAGTCTGATTGATTGATAGATAAATGTATCATATTTGAGCTCAAAGGAACTGTGTGTGAAAAATAAACTCCCCAAAACAGTACACAGCAGCTACATTTAAAGACTGTTCATTAGACTCTGTGTGTCCAAAAAAGATAAGAGTTGCAAGCACACATACACACACACAGCAGAATACACAGCAGCTGCCATCACACATCATCACAGCAGGACCACACTGATTTATATCATATTCAAACTTTTAACCTAGTTAAAAAAATAATTAATCAAACTCTTTAAAACTGCACAACCTATTTCTCATCTTACATATTTAGAACCACGTGATAGTGAACTATTTAGGTGCAATTAAACAATAAAAAAAAGTTAGTAACCTTCTAGGCTTAAGATTCAGATAGCAGTAGAAAACTCCAATACCATCATATCAAGACATGATGAAAGTGAACTATGTTTTTTGAGATAATTATAGATAGATAATCAAGATAATTATATTATATACCAGGGCCGTTGCTATTACTGTAGGTCCTGTGAAAGCTGTGTTTGTCAGACTCATTCTCAGTGGATGTTGGGCTCTGCTTGGGCTATTCCATGGACATAATCTCAAGGTGCAGCCAGGGGGAGGAGAGTGCTCAGCTTGGGGACCTCAGGATTGCTTCTCTGCTTTTAGGAGATGATGTGGTTCTGTTGGCTTCAACACACCACCAACAGCCAATGGAACGGTTTGCAGCCGTATGTGAAACAGCTGGAATGAGAATCAGCGTCTCCGGATCTGAGGGCATGGTGCTCTGCCGGAAAAAGATGGAGTACTCCCTCTGGACTCAGAGTGAGTTGCTGCCCAAAGTGAAGGAGTACCATGGGGTCTTATTCTCTCTGAGATGGTGGGGGCTAGGAGTAGAACCACTGCTGCTTCACATTGAAAGGGCCAGCTGAGGTGTTTTGGGCACCTGTTTAGGATCCCTAATGGGCACCTCCTTTTAGAGGTGTTCAGAACACGCTAGAAAGGACCCCCTGACCCCAGATAACCAACATAAAATGGATGGACAAATTTGTTGATATTTTACAAATTTTAATTATGTTTAAACCCAAGATGCCCATTTTTAATGACTGCACAATTATCCGTTGCATCGAATGGAAGATCTTGATATATTGTTCGATATTTTATCATCTTTTTTCCCCTGTGAATCATCATGGTGGATTTGGATTTCTATTCATATTTATCTTGATGAGGTTAGATAAAGGAAACATAACATTATAGTAAAAAAACAAAAAACATTTAAGAGATATCAGAAAAGAAAAAAAAAAGATCTTCGACTTATTTTCAGACATAATTTCTATATGTGGTACAGACTGGCCTCTGTTCTTGTAACACTTTAAAAACTGTTTATGTAAATGGCAGAACTTCCCTTTGCTGCCTCAAAAGCAATACTGACAAGGTTACAGCTATATATGGTATTCAGTGCCTGTTTCCACACTAGCCTGGAGAGATAAAGCACGTACGGCGCATAAAAACAAACAGTCGCACACAGACACACAATCTTTGAATCTTCAGAATAACAGGCTCGCAGTGAAACAGTGTCGACATAATCAGAATGGAAAGCCAGGTTGAGAGCCCTCTATCCAACTGTCTGGTAGAAATGATAATAACAGAACAGTATTTGGGTCGAGAGGAAAACTCAGACAGACTCAGGGTGAAGAGGGCACACCTACTTTATGAAGACTATTCTTCAAAGTTTGACAGCTGTTGCTAACTTCAGACTGGGACCTTATCGGAGTTGTCTCCTCATTTTCTTTATTCATTCAATCAGTAGTATTCCCCAGCAGTCTGTAGCACCAGTATATGTGTATAAAAATGTGTACGCACATGATCCAGAGCATGCATGTGTGGGTGATACAGGATGTGTGAGGCAAGACTTATGAGCATGCGTGTATGTGTGTGTATGCATGAACACACATAAGTATGCATGTGCATGTGCATGTGCATGTGCGTGTGTGTGTGTGTGTGTGTGTGTGTGTGTGTCTTTGTACCGCCCTCCACCCGCAGGCTTACAGTCAATCCCACTTTGGCAGAGTAATGGCCCAGGTCTCCATTGAAGTTACCCTTCATTAGTAGGAGAACAACGTTAAAGCTGGGATAGTTTGGATGAAAGTATTATGCTGTAATTCAGAGGCGCTGAGTTCTTTATCAAGCCCTATATGAGACGGAAAGGGCCTAATGGTTGGAATTGCCAGAAAATTACAGCTGCAATTCACACTTCAAAAGACTTTGATTTTCCCCTGGCCTTTCTGCTTAGATGTGCTGAACTCACTTTAGATTGAGGCTGTACATCCAAGATACACTCTCCAACCCTAATTTCAGCCCTCTGCCAACCTCAAATCCCTCTGTCATCTTGACCTCTCTGTTCGCTCTTGACAAATCAAAACACACAACATTTACTTGATGTACTCAATATAGAAGGTGCCTCCATAATATCCTCTAGGCCATGAAAGGTTTGTAAAGTTTTATGAGTGCATGTATGCCATATCTTATTAGATAACATTCTCTTGAACTCTTTCCTTCAATAGATGTAGTTTTATCCCACCAGTGACAAACCTTGAACCTAATCTTGCAGGGAGTGTTAAAAAGGTCAAGAGCAGTAACTTTTGAAATAAAGGTGACACATTAATATGAGAGATTTTCAACTTGAGGGCAAACAAGACACAGAGGGTTTGTATACATAGCTGCCCTGGTGCTCTGGCATCCCTGTATAAAAGGGACAAGGAGAAGACACATTTGAATAGATAACATTTCATAAAATATCCAATTACTGCATGATGATCCAAACAGTTCTAGTCGGTAACTGGAGAAACCGGGTGGCATCAGTGCAGAAACCCTGCAAAGTCTTCCTCCTGTCAAAACAGTATTTTTTTTATTCATAACTTACATACAGAGTTATTAAACAGACAAGTTGTAAGTAGCAGTCTGCTTCAAGTTTATATAACTACATACACAATACCGAGCAATTAGAGTTAGAGTTACTCTAGAGAGTTACTAGTTCAAGCAACAAGAGAACAGCATTTCCACATCAAGCGCTAGAATCCTAACTACACCTCACACTTTAGACTTGCCTCCTCCATCGGGACATAACATCTTGAAAAACTATAGGCACTCAAAACAGTCGACTGATTAGCTAAGCAAAAGCTTCTTTCAGATGAATCTACTGACAAGGATCCAAAGTCTTAACTCTGCCAATTAGATATGCTCTTCCTTCCAATGCTCAAGCACCTTTAAGGCCACTGGGTGCTCATCAAGGCTTCCCCCTGCTGTGAATGTGGTGCTGCAAAGACCTTAGGTTACAGGAAGCAGGGCATGATGCAAGCCCCTTGCAAATGGATACTAAAAATCCCCAATGGCTTCTGGCAAAGAAGGGGTACTGCTATTAGGAACAGGGTGTGCATATGTACCTGTAAGGATGTATGAGTGGGTGTGTAGATGTATTGAAGGGTGCAGAGGGGATCATCAGTAGCGGTAGGGACTGTAAAGCATGTTAGAAGAGTGGGAAAGCATGTGAGGCAAGACAAAGAAAGAGACAGGAGCAAACAGAAAAACAAGTATGTTCACAGGCAAACTGGAGGGTTCAAGTAAAGAACAGCATCAGGTTTAAATGTGGTGCTCTTAAACAGCCTGTCTAGGCTTGCATTCAAAGGACTTCTCCTCCTTCTAAACTCACAACTTTCCAACCACCTTTATCTCCAGCATCTTTCAATCTCTAGGCCTTTCTCTCTGTCTTTTATTCAATCTCTCCATCTGTCGATCTCTATCTCTTTATCTCCCCCTACGTCTACATTTTAATGTATCTCCCTTTCATCTTTTTTGTGTGTCTTTCTCCATCTCTCTGTTTCAATCCTCACATCTGTTCTCTTCCCTAAACCAATTAAATGCGGTCTGCAATTACCCTCTTCACATTGCATATCCTGGTCTCAGAGAGCCTTCTGCATGTGTGTGTGTGTGTGTGTGTGTGTGTGTGTGTGAACAAATGCGCTTTCACTTAATATTTTATATCGCAGAATTTATATCGCAGTCCTCACCCTCTTCATACAGATGTCACACATACAGTTACAATCACGTGCACCATGAGCCTGTACATACACACTCACTGAGGAGGATAGTATGTGGACACCTTTATTAATTTTCACAGCTTTGTCCCTCTCCAGAACATTTTATTGTTCTTGACTATGAGCAGTCTTTCCTGTGGATATAAATAATGAACACACCTCCTGCTGTAACAATGCTTAGATTACATTCTTTCTTGATGGTCCTATTGAGAGAGAGCCACGGGTCGTATAATACTAACCTCCTGTGCGGTATGTTATATGTGTTTAAATCATTTCAATCATTCCAGCTATGGTGACATTCCAATACATCACACACCTCAGCCTGTCTCAAGAAACTTCACAGTACAAACCGGCATAACAAAAATTGTCTGTGATGTCGATCGTTGCCATATATCCAGGCTGCCGTGTTGTGCATTTTAATTGGGCACCACTGTAACCACTTCAGTGTCTTCGTCGCACTGCTTTCGAATGCTGAGCCATCTCTCGCAGCCCCTTTGGGAAGGATGGGAAATGCGGAAAATGAAGGTAGAAAAAAAAAATGAATGAAGATGGGGCGGAGGCGTGAGAATGTTTTTATGAGAGAAAAGTGTGAGAGGCGGAATGCGAGAGGGGCTGAATGAACAACCAAAGGAGCTCTCCATGGTGCTGAACTCACAACGACTCATGCAGTGAGAACCAGAACTGTCCATGGTCCTGTACTCTATGTTCATCTACAATCTGTCATAACATTTTGCAACTACTACTCAGACAACAGAAAATATTTTTTTTACAAATTGGGAGATGTGCTTTTAAGTTTAAAGCACTACCAGACTGGAATGATTTTGCCTAACTCATTCAGATCGATTACTTTTCCATGACTTCAAGAATTCTTTGCTTGTTTACCATAAATCTACCCTTATATTTACCCTAATTTAAATATTTAAGTAGACTCAGGACTTTGATAAAATGTTATTTGATCTATTCTTTTTTCTTGTTTGTTTTATTATTGCTCATTCTTGTGTACAGATGCCGCGTATGATAGATATAGCGGGTGGGGTTTGGGGTGGTATATGAGAGCCCCTCTGTGTATGTCCCTGCTGATGTTACTAACATCACAATGTTGATTGTTTTGTGTCATCGTATTGTTTAATTTATTATCACTGATGTATTTTGTTTGGCTTAAATGTTTTGTGCCTGCGGACTCCCTCATAAACGAGATGGTGCATCTCAAGGGGTTTATCCTCTAATTAAATTTTGAAATAAACCAGAGCTGCAACAATAGTACTACCTTTGTTAGCAGTAGAAATAGTAGCAGGGTTATTATGATAGCAGTTCGGTAAGGGCACACACAGAACTTGAGTAAGAACTCGAACAACCCCTTTTTCTCACCTCTCTCTCACACGTTCTTTACTGTTTATGTCTCACTGTTTTCCACTTTTTACTAATTATTTGTGTTCACACTATCTCTACAACACAGCATATCCACTAAAAAGTGACAAGGTCTAGACAGTATTAATGAGATCTGTGACTCATTTAATCTAAATAGGGCACCTCCTGAGATCTAAATCCTTTGTGTGTACAAGCACACATCTGCATGCTGGTGTGAGTTAACTACATAAATATGCATATTCATCTGTATGCTAGTGTGAAGCTGATGTGCATACTGTACCTACACTGGCACAGGTTTATGTGTGGGTGTTTATGTACTGCATGTGAGTGCACATGTGGGTGTGCTGTTGAGAGTGTGTTGGTTTAACTGAGGAGTACCTGGGAGAGCCAAGGAGGGTATCCAAGCAGCAAATTAAAATTGGCCTTTTTCACTTCCAACTGTCCATCATGAAGGACAGATTTAGAAAACCTTAAGCGTTTGAAAAGCAGGAGGGAAATAGACACACCCAAGACACACACACTTTAGAAACTAGAAAACCCCCTCCCCCACCTGCAATCACAATTTCTCACACATCATTAGGCACAGAGCATTATCAATACCCAATCTCAGCCCCATGTAATTAGCCTCCATAGTGTTTTTATTGAACACAATCAGACGGCAATAACTCAAAAAGTGACATCAGCAATAAAGACATTTCTGCTGATCAAACGTCTGCTGATGTGAACTACTGTAGACAGTGGCAGTTTTCTAAAGATGGGTAAGCAATATACAGTTACTGGCAGATCTACTAAATGAATTCAAGTTGCAAAGGTAAGGGGGAAATCTGCAAGGGTGAGTTTCTAGTAGTAGATTAGTTTTACACCATGTCTAATTATTTCTTCTGTGCAGGTTTTCTGCCAGAATATGTCTCAGCAAAACAATACATTAAAGTTATTATTGTTTCAGTAGATTCATACTTGAAGGGTTCATTGAAGATAGATGCTAAAACAAATAGCAATAAGCACGACTACTTTATTAATATTTTGAGTATATTCATGAACAGATGATGTTTTCTGGATGTTTCATAACTCTATACAATAATAAACATCATTTATCCAGCCATGTAACCAAAGCAAAACCAAAGAACCAAGAAATGATCAGATACTCATTCAGGAGTTTTCAAGGAAAAAGAAGAAGTACAAATGTACCTCAATTAGGCTGGCTTCACAACACAAGGCCTAATCATATGCTTTTACATTACCCACCAACACACCAAACCTGACAGTTAGTAGACAGGCCGAAAGTTTAAACCCATAGGTCAATCTTAATTGGATAGGCTGCATTACAAACACAACCTCCAGCCATTTAACCTGAATACCCATCCATCAAACCTCATCATAGAGGGGTCAGAATCTGGGTTTTAATAAGAAATTATATAGAGCCATGTGAGATCAACATACACTAAATATGTTAAATGTTTTAAATTAGAGAGGTCATTCGGTTTTGTTTTGTTTCTTTGCCATTTAGTTTTTCATTACAAATGTGTGTTTCTCATCTGTATTCAGCAGCTGTGTGTCGGTAACCAGAAAACATATTAGGTATTTCTTTCTTACACTTTGCAGGATTTTGTCTGTATCATCATTCGGTGTCAGTAAAGCTCGCTGTAGATATGATGCGATGATAGTGCAATCTCTCCAATGAACACCTAGTCCTTTCCACCAATCATCATGCCTTAGCTTCAGGCAGTACAAATTAATCTTGCAGAGTTCATCATAATAATAATTTACTTCCTCTTTCCTAACTGGGTGTTGAGCAATTGTAACAAAGCAATTTCCCTGCAGGCAGGGGTGTACTGGGAGGAAAGAAATTCAGCCCTGTGGGTGCTCAGATGTGACATACAGAGACGACCAGTAAAGACACAGACAGGGCTGGTGAAAATGGATTTTCTGACGGTCCACTGGCCCAAAAACTGATTTTTTTGACAGTCTACCAGCCCGCGAGGATTTGTCCAGGTATGCCCAACGGCCAGTACACCACTACCTGTGGGGAATAAAGTTTTTTCTGATTCTGATTCTGATAATGATAGTGAAAACAAAGAGATCTCATTCAGAAAAAGCCAGCAAAAAAATGACAGAAACGATGGAAAAAATAAACTGTTTAAAAAGTCTCAGCAGACCTTGCCTCAGTCCTTACAGATCGTGATGGTATAAGCACCTGAATGGTCTGACTGCTAATGCAATCTTAATTTACAGGACAATGTTAAAACATGCATAAACTGATACGTAGCCAAGTATAAAATAAAGTGTTCAAACACAAAACTTGTGGGAAACAAAGTTTAAATTCAGTTCTGCTGCATCTTTGTTTTGATTCCCACCACTTATCTTGTGTTAAATAGTTGCTGCTGAGGCAGAAGTTTCCAGTCAGTGTGTGCTTGCTTTTCATTCAAGGTATTACCTCTTTTATAATGAGGCACACGGTTGGAAGAGATAGCTTGACAGAGGGGGGCAAATGCAGTCTCCCATGAGTGTTACGCTTCACTCCTAAGTTTATCCGTGCTCTGTCTTGACAAAAACTCACTTCTCTTTTCTGTTGCACATCTCCGAACCTTTTAGAATTAATGATCTTATTATTACCGGTCACTGTTCTGCCAGGTACTGCTCAATAACAATATTTTGAGTCTGCCAAATTTTGTCTCTGGGAACAAATTTGCACTTTCAGCAACAATATGCTATTAAATAGCCCCTTTCCTATATTATGCTTAAGTGCACTGATAGGCTACCACTCCCTCCCCTCTTTCCTCCTCACTCATCATTCTGTACCACTGGTAGCGGCTCAATTATGTAGTAACCACAATAGACCATGAATACCAATTTAAGGGGAGATAGAGGGTGGCGGGAGTGAGGAGGGAGGGGGGTCACAATTCCTGCTAGCCAGCAAAATCGAGAGCGACAGAAGCTTGGCCTGGTTTCCCCTCTCCGGTGCCGCTGTAATTCACCTTGCGTCACCTCTATCTCATCCTACACTACGCGTGGCACGTAGTGGCAGATTGAAGTGCAGCGCTGCACTCCAATCTGCAACTCTGCTTCTCCCTCATCTTCCACCCCTCTCTGTCTGACTATGTCTTTCTCTCACTCCCCTCCTGCCTCCCCCCTGCACCCCAAACTTCTTATTAGTGATTCATATGTAAATGACGCTTAAAATAATTATCTGATCTGGTGCCATCAGGTTGGATGAGGATGCTGGCAGATTTTGGAACGCCTCTATGTATGCCCTGTGTGTGTGTTTGTGTGTGTGTGTGTGTGTGTGTGTGTGTGTGTGTGTTGTGTTTTAATCTAAATTCCCAGCAAGGCCATGGTTTGTGTTTTCTGTGTTTATTATGTATGTATATGGCCTCTCAAGACACCAGCATTTCTCTGTCCCCCTCACCCACCCCCACCCCACACACATACACACACACACACACATTTAGTTGGTTGCTCCACTTTCTCTCCTTCCTCCCCCCTCAGCTCTCGCTCTCTCACTATCCGTCTATCTGTGGGAGGGATGAGTTGACCATCTGTTGTTCAGAGAGAGCTTGAAAGGGATTGAGGGGGAGAGAGAGAGACAGACAGTGTGCGGGAGAGCGAGCTGTGCTGTGATATTGTAATTGCAGTCAAAGTAGAATTGAACTAAGGGGAACAGAGAGGAGATATGTGCACTGATAGTGTCACTGCAGTCGAAGGCAGAAAGGGAATAATGGGGATTGAAAGAAAGACTGCGAAAGAAAAACAGAGGGAGGGAGAGGTGGTATGATATTGTCATGCAGTAAAGCAAGCGGTGGCAGGCCCTTAAGTCTTTGATTTATGTCTCCTTCATGGTGTGTTTGTGTGAGTGTGTGTGTCTGTGTATGTGTGATTTATCGTTCGTTAACGCTGAGGAATTAAACCTTGTATCCCACTGAGCTGCGCACATCAATTACTAAGCCAACAAACGGCCAGGCCTCGCCTCAGTTCACCTTTAATGAGGAGAGGTGGCAATTGACACACACACCATCACACACACACACACACACTCACACAGAAACCCCAATGCACACTCACAATTTTATACATACTCTAAAAAGTCATTCAGGGGACTTATTACCACCACTTAATTAAATGCAAGGTTGCAAGATAAAATTTCTAATTTAATGATTTGGATAAAAATTCGAAGTTGCAACATTATTTTAATGAGTTGCGCTGACATAATAATGTTGGTAATTACATTAAGTTAATATTGTATGTAATTTAAACTAAGATATCTGCATTCATTGATTTCAAAATAAAACTACGTTGTGGTAACTTGAAATTGGCTTGATTAATTTTTGTATCCACCTCGATTGCAGAATGTTTATGTCCTCAGCCCTAGCTACTTAACATGCCTGTGCATAGAACATTATCACTTCATACACACAATCTCTATAGCAATGTCTTTGGGCATGGTTCACAATTGTGATATGATCAATATTGGACTCATGAACAGAGGTTAGTCTACACCTTCTAACACAAAACTTGAAGAAATCTGTTGTACTACTATCCCGCCCTTAGCAGTATGGACATATTCATATTTAGAGAAGGCTTTTCATTTCTGCTTTAAGGAAGAAAAGCATATTTGGAATTCTGTTTATTCATTTACCACCAAATGTTGTTTTGAAAATGGTCTGTGCTTCCAAGTTTAGCATTACATACACTGACATATGGAAGTGTAAAAAATAGTAGTAAATTTAATTGTGATGGATTATCAATCTACATCAAATCTTTGGAAGTTTAAAGTAAATGAAACTAAAACTAATACCTTCCTGGAACGTATGACATACAATACAGGATTTATGCTTCAAACTAGATAAAACTGACATGTGACATCAAAAATGACATGTTGCTTTAAAAGAAAATCTTGGTACTTCACTGGCTCATCTTATTGACTGGTCTTTGGTTCTACAGGGAGTGACTTCACCTGGCACGCAATATCAATCAATATTTATGGGTCAGTTCAGTGCCCTGGTTTTCTAGCAATATGTGTCACAGATTTAGGGTTTTATTTCTCTTTAGCTATTCTTACATTTGTGTGTCCTACTTGACCATTGCAACCCAAACCTGATGGATGTGCTCCCCACAAGGGGAAGAGCAACAGAAGTGAGAATAAGGCAGATCAAGGACATGCTTCTTGATGTATTATTTAGACATATCTTTGAAATGCAAGTTGTTGGCAGTCACCCATGCAGATTATATTAATTTAATCTTTTCTTGATCATTTTTTTCCCCTTTTCCTTAAATAGCACAAACCAATTGAAGTATGCACTGAAGTAGTCCCTACCTACATTGCCATTCAACTCGAAGCAAAGAATGAGGACCTTTTCAAGGAGATGGGTAATTCAACATCTTACAAATTCAATCCACACTGGGCATAGTGTAAATATAGAAGGTAGAAACTTGTTCTCTTTGGATTCAAATTCTTAAGCCTTTTGCACGTTTGTCACACCCCGGTCTGTAATGTCATGGCCGTAATCTGTTCAGTATGGATGGGTGATGACAGCAATGGCATGGGAAGGTTTGTGAAAAAAACTGCAAATTGAACATCAGTTAAAAGCCAAAAGTAATAAATGAGGAGGGGGGGGGGGGGGGGGGGGGGGGGTTAAAAAGCAGAGCAGTTCACAATCCTACCAAGTTGTGATAAATGGTGATGTTCCTTTAATGGAAACTACAATTTGCTTTAGACAGTGATAGTTGCATCAACCTCACATACACAGTGGAAATGTTAGAAACCCCTTTTGGCTTCTTATAACTGGTTCTTATCCCAACACCCCTCCTCATTAACCTCATATTGAGTCATTGAAACCCCTCTAAGAAATGTATTTAACTAAAGCTGTTTAAAATGGTCATAGAATATGCTATTTCATTTGTGTAATACATGTGTGTTATCCTACCATTATCGAGTTTTTTCAAATTCATTGTATATCACTTTATACAGTTATTTAGTGCCATGCTTATTGATGAAACCTGTTTATTTAGCTCATTTGAGTAATTGGGTGTATGTGCATGTGTGTGTGTGTGTTTAAAGGTTAAAATAGATTAAAGGATGGCTCCATTGATCAACTGCATCCACTAAGAATGACAGTCTAAAAAGTCAGCAGTAATCATGTAATGTATTATCTCTAAACACAATTACCTTTCTTTTATTTATTTAGGTATTACAAGGGCATGGAAAAGATGGAGATTGGCTTTGATATGTAACTGACAGAAATGGGTTACCATTTAACCCAAGGATCTAGATAAATTGTATTTCACCATATTTTTAAATCATATTTTTAACTTAATTTTTAGGAGAAATCAACTTCATACTGCTAATTATTGAGTATGTGGCAACTGAAAATACCTTTGATTGCAGGGGAAATGCTGATTCCTCTACCTCAATGTTTGTTAGTTCAACATAAGCTTGAAGCAAACTGTTGTGTTAATTTTTTATTAAGCTAATATGTGTGAGCCAATACAAACAACAAACTGAACTTAACTGAAATTTACCCCAGGCTTCATGTTGCCTGTGTGCGCACATACATGTAAGTTTGTGTTCATGAACTGTGTGTTTGACCTCCAAGTGAACCTCATGGAGTGTCTCCCACTCTAAGTAAACACAATTAAATGATCCAATATCCAATATTGTCCAATAAGATTCTGCTGATTTCAAATAGGGCAGGTTAAGAGTTTATGTGAGCGCCAATTAAAAACACATAACAAGGTAATCTAATCTGAACCATGCTTAACACTATTATCTCATTTGCATCAGTAATAGCTCCACAGGTTTCAGACAGTTTCCTGACCATTTGCAAAAGCATCCAAACCCCAAATCATCAGATATATAATTTGTGTTTCGAATCCTTGTTAATTAGATTTGACTTTACGGGTAATTTGTTTTTGAATGGAGTGACGGTGGAGAAGAGCTGCATTTGAGGTGTTTCTGAATGCGCAAGGTAAACAGAAAATGGCAACGTCAGTGAAAAAGAAAAAAGAGATGCAGGTACCATCTCTGAAATATGTTACTTTGACAACTTCTCTCCAGTATGGGAGATGAAATGTTTGCCTTTCTAATAAAAATAAAATATTTCTAGCCAAGACAGATGTGTTAGCCCAACACCTTGGGGGAAAGAGTGGAGCTTTTCTACAGTGTCCACCAATGTGAAAGAAAAGTCATATTTACTCAGCATCCAGGCAACATGTAAGCACTGCTCTGGAGCGAAGTTAGAGTTTTTATTAGAGAGGACACACAGGGCAAAAATGCATAAAAGCATTCTCTTTCATTTGTATATATGTATATATAGCTTTTGGTAGGAGGAGGGATTTTCCACTCTTATTTGTCAGGAGAAAAAAGTGCTTTGAATAAATGTCAGACTAAAAACCTTTAATGCTGTTGTTCATCATTATTACCGTTTTCTTCTTCTAATGTATTTAGGCATTGTTAGTCTTAGGGCAGATTGTGGCATTGCTCCTGTTTAAGCCGAATGATATGAGATTTCCGTGGTTACCAGGAGATTATGTAGCACAACATTAAAAGGTGTTTGATACAGAAATAACTCAACAACCCTGCCTCCCTCTCCCTAAATCCTTTCCAACCCTACTCTCAACAGTTATTTTTCTTTATGGAGTGTCTGTGTACATGTGTGTTTGTGTGTGTATTAGGCCAGATGTATCCTAGATAACTGGGTAGGGCATTAGGACAGTAGGGATATAGGCCACTAAGCCTAGAAAATAATACATTACAGACATGCTGAGAAGGAAAGTGAAAATGAGAGGGAGAAAAAGTAGATATGTGTAGTAGAGAAAGACAGCAAGGACAGTGACTATAGGGTTGTGTTTGAAAAGAAGAAAGGATGTGAAAGAAAACATAAAAAGGATGCTGTATAGACGGAGCGATAGGTGGAAGAAGGGATGGAAAGTGATAAGATTCTTCTTTGTCAGATTGCTACAAAACTGCTAATTACATGCATCCCTTTTCAGACAAAACTGGAGAAAACAGTGCAAGTGTTGAGAGCTCACTACAACTTTTGCTCTTTTTTGTTCTTTCTAAATATGCACGGCAGATACAGACAGAGAATGCATTCACACTTCCCTTTCAACCGACAGTCAACTAACGAAGACTGAACTCTTGCGACGTTGATGAGGAGACAGAAAAAGAGAGAGCGGCACGACACAAATAAAGAAGTGAAGGAAGAAATAAACAAAAAAAAAAATTGTCTGTGAAACGACTGCAGTGGAAAATAAAAAGAATTTGACAGGGGAATTTATGGCCAAATGAGTCACGGTCACGACAGCCTATAAAATTTGAATGAAATGGTGTGAAAGTGAGATTTATAATGATACGATCAGGAGAAATAATAAATCAGAATTTTTGCCCGTTCAATTGTGGATGGAATGAGGTCTGAAATTGCCAGAGCTGGGATGAAACACAAGGGTATAATAATTCAATATACTGTATGAATCCATTCTATTTGTGTTGCGGTAGTAATGCTCTGTGTGTTTGTTTATGTGTGTACATGCTCTTGTACTATCTTTGTGAGGAACTATTTTAGCTATTTGGCCAGTCTTATGAAAAGGGGTGTTCAAGGGTTAAAGCCTTTTTTTCTTGGATTAAGGCTAGAGTTATACATGCTGTGATTGTGAAAGTGGATTTTGACCTTGAAAATAGTAGTTCTGTGACCCGTGCTGAGATGCACATTGACAGAAGACACTTGCACAAGTGTTTGTGCATGCTGGTAGAAATCATGACTTGCTACAGACCTGCTTTAAAACTCTCCACCTTCAACCCCCCAAAATGTGGAGAGCAGTCCAAGTGTGGGAGATAGTTGAGTCTTGTGAGACTGTCTATAGTCTTAGTCAGTGTTGCTGTATATGTGCTCATGGTTCAAATAGTTTATTGCATATACATTACATCACCCAGTAGAGAACTTGGATTGTGTTGGTTTTTCAACTTTTTCTATTCCTAAGAAAACATGAATAGGCTGTGAATAAATACGACCATGATCCCACATGATCTTTTTCATCAGCTGTCATTTCAGATCAGTCATTTGATCATGCCAGGTGCATATTCTTTTTAATGAAGTAAAACTTGGGAGGCCTCAAGATCAACAGGTCACTTTTTAAGTAATGTCTTATCCCACCATCAGCCAAAAAACAAATTAGCAGTGTCTGGAAGGAAGTTAGGATAACCAAACTTCTTCAGCTGCAAATTGGGCAATTTGCAAAATTCTGTGTGTATCTCTGTGTTTATTTTCCATGTTGCGATTATCCAGCAAAACACTTTATGATGCAACTCCCTTGGCCCCTTTGAACTCTTGTTTATCATTAGTATTAATTCTCACAGCTGTACTTTGTGTTTGAGCATTAGAAAAAAGTGTCCTTTTTGATCATGGCCAAAGCCTTTACAGTTGATATATAGTTAATATTTTTTTCATGGGTGCTTAAGGCATTTTAACTGCATGTTCAAATACATTGTTTATGCAGTTGCACAGACTCCAGCAAGAATGTATCTTGATGCTCCAGACCACTAAATACTCCAACTGGTGGTGGCCTGGTGGGTGACGTACTGCAAGTTGGGTGGTGCTTGGTTTTGCTTCATCTGTTTTCAATATGCTGGCTGGGTCACAAACTTTCTCAACATATAGCTAAACAGTACATTAAAATATGTTTTTGAAAACATTTGATGAGAGGAAAAGGCAATGCAGTAATAGAATCTTGATTTATATTTGATCAGCACTGCCTAGTTTGGAAGTTTTGTTAGCTGGGTGTGTTGTGCTAGATGGTGTCTTTTGTATAAATTTGAGGTCAAGTTGTTATTATGCAAATACGGATACAGCAAACACTCAATCAACTTGCTGCACTGTATCCATCATGCACCAGGCCCCTGGATCTCCGGCTCTCCATAGAAAATGAATAGGATCTGTCAATTTGACATCCATTTATGGATCTAGTGTGTCTTCACCATTAGGTGTGAATTTATCTTGACCAGTGTGACTGGATGCAAAAGATGAATTAGCATGAGTTCAAAATGTTTCAGCATCAGTGAAACACTTGTTCATACCTGGGTTTGGTAAATCTTCTTCATATAAGTACAGAGATGATAGGAATAATGATGAAGACTGAATGGAAAAAATAGTTTTTGATGAGTTCTGAGTTCAGTTAGAAGCTAAGCTGAGCACAAATCAACATGAACTGCACTAATGGACCAACTGTCAAATTCACGGAAATGATACAATGTGAAAATAAACTTTTCTTTCGGTCTCACACACCTTTAAACATGACCTACAGATCTCCACTCCCCAGGTGTTGCTTAAATCTAAAAGCTGACCTTTGCACGCCAGTAGACTACTGCTTAAGACACATGAACATAACTGCAACATCTACGGTTCAGTTCCAGCAGCAGACCTTTGTTACATCTCATTACCAATCTCTCTCTCTCCCCCTCTTGTTTCCTGTCAACTGTCACCATATAATAAAAGGTATAAAATGCCCCCCAAAAATATGCGAATATATAAAATAAACCTGACCTTTGCTACATGTCATATCCCTTTTCTCACCTGGGGCCAGATATATGAATAATGCATGTACTCAAAAACCCTGCAGATGCCATTTCCCACACAAACTGGTATTCATAAACACAGAATGTGCGGTGACAATTTGTGCACCTCATGCATAGTCCAGACAATATATGTACGTTTTTCTGAAGCGATCTGAGGGTGATGTGAGGTGGAGATGAAATATAAGGTGAGATATGGAATCTTTCAGTAAAACATTGTTTAGATGAATAATCAACTGCCCTGAACTTATATCGGCATATTATTAATGTTCTTTTGTTTAATCTTTCATTGTGGCACACCCTGTAATGTCAATTTTGATTTTAGAGCTACAGACTAATCATTGATTACATTACAGATATATAACTGCTGAAGATGGTTTTCAGGTCCATAAGTTCAGTTAATGATATGGATGATACGAATAGCTGTACAACCATGTGTAATGGTTATGTGTAATGGAAACTATTATGGTGCTGTTGAAGGACCTCGCTATATATGCAACACAATCAGTGCCATTTGCCATTTGTTTCATTGACAGGTGTAAAGGCCGATGGTGTATTGATATGAAAAGGGCTGTCTAAGGGCAGGTCTCCATCCATTTATGGCTAATTGTGGGAAGGGAAATGAGGCTTCTGCACCTAGTTCTACAATGTCTGAGTTTTAACAAATAGAACCAAGAGTTTGCACAGCTTCATAAATCTGATGAAAACTATTCATATCTTTATCTATATGCGTACAAACAATTTCAGTCATGAATCTACACAGAGTTTTATGAATCTGGTGTTCCAAAATCTATATACTGTACTGTACCCTACATAATAAAACAGAGACCACAAAATCAAACAAATTTTGAGCCATTAATCACAAGATGAACTTGCTGGAGTGGAAAAGTGGTTTGTGCTTTTGGCATGACATGATACCAGTGTGAAGCTGGGCAAACTAGTGGAATCAGCAGGACAAACTCTTAGGGCGATGCTGTCATATGTATGTGTGGTCTAGCTGATCGCCTCTGAGCAAAGACAAGAAGAAAGGAATTCACAAACATACACAATCATTGTTCATTAAATGACCAACACTAGTGTGTTTTGCTGCCTTTTCCAGTATTGAAACACACATACAATTCTTTACTTGATGCACACACACAAACACACACTTCTCAGAGTATATTTGATCAATGACAACAACGATTACCACCTGTTCACACTTTGTTTCAATGCCAATCCATAAATAAAACACACAGATATGTGTGAACATACAGTACATAGACAAACACATGGGCTTTAATTAGTGTGATCCCTAGGCTATTTCCATTGTGCTAGTGTGGAGAAATTCAAACAGAGAGGCATGCCAACGGCTGTCATGTCAAATTCTATTGAAATTCCAGACACAGGTTGCAGTTTGACTCCTAACACTAAGCACACATAAATCTGCTGTGAGGCAGATGGGAGGACTGCACAAAAACTTGGCAAGATACCTTCACCTAAACATGGCACAGACTGCCCAGATGCATACATACACTCACTGAAAAAACACACACACACAAACACAAGCATGGCAAAACACACAAATGCAAAAAGTTGGAGATCATTTTGATAAGTTCAAGAATGTAGGTAATTCTCTAGGATAGATTTCCCATCTTAACCACCAAGTCCGTATGAATTCAAATGGTCAGTTACAGACAAAGAACCAATAAGATAATTCATAGACTCTTCACAGTTAATGCATCATTAGTGATATAACTACACAAGAGTAGGCAGATAATGTTTACATATATCTGTGAGAAGGTTTAAGCAGATGTGTTTTCTTTGAATGTATGTTGTAATTATAAATGTCTGTACATGTGTTTGTTATGCAGTGTGCTTTCCCTAAGGCAGTGGGTGAAGATAGTGTTGTTTGGTTCCTGTGGGGCCTCCTACTCTCCCTCCCTCAGACACACTGTATGTACAGTACATGGCAGATAGGTAGCTTCACTTTGACATCCATACTACAAGGTTATACTGCCTGTCAGTCAAACCGGTGCACATTGCACATAGATACGCTTTCTGAGCAAAAGAAAAAAAAAAGAAAAAGCTCATGAATACTGTATCATTATTGGTCTTCATCTAACATGAATCAGTGAGGAGGTTGCAATGGATACATGCCATTTCAGCACTTGGGAGGTGCTACTAACCACCTAGCAGTCACTTTATATAACAGCAGCAGAAGCAGCTACATTATCATCATGGGTCAAGAATCAATTCCCTGACACTGATAGTGTTGCATCTATAGGAGCTTGGCTGCAATACAAAGACACTATCAGTTCCTGTCAATGTAAAGCATCCCAAAGACAGATGCACTGTAGTTTGGGTATATAAATGTGGTTTGGTTCCACTTATATCCTTTTAGTATGTTTTTCCACTTAAACTCTGCCTTTTTATGTATTTCAGTTTTTATAATAAATGGTAACATTTTGAGTGGATGACAGCATTCTCGCTTCAATTTCAACAGGAACTGGTGAGAGGAGACAGAGAGTCCAAATTCGAACACTAGCATTCCTTGGACTGAATAAAAATAGGCTAAACTATTTGATTTAAGTTTTATTGTATCTTCTATCACAGCAACTAAAGAAATATTTCAACAATAAGCGTACAGCATTTCCCTTATCATGCAATGGATCTTAGTAATACATTGAGGGAAAACTCCTTTTTCTTTCTCATCAAACCTGCTCTTGAATTTGAATGCATCCACCTCTTCACAATTTAGATGTCAATATTGGAAATAGCTTTGGTGCTTAATGGCCATTTCAAATCCATTTAAAAGTGTTTACTGAAATTTTGAACCTCAATATTTGTCCCATCTTTATGTCGAAACTGAATCTAATTTGTGACATTTAAGAAAAGGTCTTTCATTATTACCCATTGATCACAATCATGTTTTGTATGCCAGTGCGTATGTCTGTGCGTGCGTGTGTGTTGTGTAAGAATGAATGAATGAGTGTGTGAAAAGCAAGGCTGCGTTGATATGCTAATGTGCACAAGACATTATCAGAGAGCCATCTATCCATCAACCCTTCTGACCATTTTCCATACCTGCTTATCTTGCTCCAGATTATCACGGCTCCTCTGGGCACATTTTTCTATTTTCATTGTTGACCCAGATGGAATCAAACCCATAGCCACAGTAGTGCACATCACCAAATGAGCTCTATATCGCCATATTTGTAAATGCTAATTCAGTTGAAATCTGAAACCTCACAGACATGTTTTCCCATATTTGAAAAGCATCTTTAGATTCTGAAGGGTGAGTGTGTTAGAGGAAAAGAACATGAGGTGAATTACTAATAAGACCAACAACAGGATGAAAGCCAATTAAAGTATGTCCTGTGTTTTTTTGATTGGCATTACTGGTTTACTGAGTTGCTATGGTAAGGATTTGATAGGCACACAACATCACACACATACACATACATACACACACATGATAACTGCATTCATACATACTCTGACACACCACAAACACAGCTTTAGTCTGGAAATTGTCTCCAAAAGTAGCCTATACCAGACCACGCATTACACACACACAGTTCTCTCTCAAGAATAACTTTGGGAATAACTGATTGCTTCAGAGCTTTCCATATATGTAGCGTTGTATGGAAACATTGCTAGACATCATTACTTTTCACAGATCACAAGATAAGGCCCACCATGTAAAAGAACCATAACTATGAATCAATTTGGGCTAGATGAGAAGCGTATTGATTGATGTTGCCTCCCTGTCAGATGATTAGAGATAGTGCGAGGGAGTGTGTGTCAAATCTGAAAGAGGAAGCAGTAGAGAAAAGGCTACAGAGAGCTCAAGCAGAAGAGACACTGCTACCAATTAATAAGATGAAAAAAATATTACCGGAGAGAAGTTTTGGCACATACTCTACTGGCTAGAGAAGATCCTAGTACAGCACTCTGTACCATGTGAGTATACTCTAATAATCTTGTGTCATTAAGACTCCTCATTGGGGCAGGTGGAGCTGGGGTAGTGGTGTGTGACATGGGCAACACAGAGAATGAAGACAATGGCAAGTTTATCAATGGGAAGAGGGTATGCCAGTGAAACTCAGGTCATGATTGGATAGATGAGATGGTAGTAGGAGGTAGGAATAGAGAGGACAGAGAGAAACAATTTGGCAGAGAATTGGAAAAAGCATGTTTGTATATGAAACAGATTCAGAAACAATAACACACAGAGAAAAAACACATCACAATCCCGGAATCCCAGGATACTGTCATCTAGGGCAGGTGTTTTCTATTTGGGTCTGCATTTTGGTCACTGTTGTAGCCTGTTGGCACAATTGAAAAGTGCTGCTTTCAGCCAAATTGGCAAAGGACGCTTTGCTTTCACTCTATTAGTTTTTTCCCTGATTCTTAAGGAAAAACAAAACTGTCTTACTTTCTAATAAAGCTGTTTTGTTTTTAGCATCAGTTTAGTGAAGAGACTGGATAGTATGGGAAAGCATTGTTAGCTGTATGATGTTATACAATTTGTTTGAAATTCCAAGACTTTAACCCTCCTGTTGTCCTTGAGTCAAGGGAGGAAGGGAGGAAGGAAGAAAGAAGGAAGGAAGGAAGGAAGGAAGGAAGGAAAGAAAGACAGACAGAAGGAAGGAGGGAGGGAAGGGAGGGAGGAAAGGAAGGAAGGAAGGACGGAAGGAAAGAAGGAAAGAAGAAAGGGAGGAAGGAAAGAAGGAAGGAAGGAAGGAAGAAGGGAAGGAAAGAAGGAAGGAAGGAGGGAGGGAAGGAAAGAAGGACAGAAGGAAGGGAGGAAGGAAATAAGGAAGGAAGGAGGGAAGGAACGAAGGACAGAAGGAAGGAGGGAGGGAAGGGAGGGAGGGAGGGAGGAAAGGAAGGAAGGAAGGAAGGAAGGAAGGAGGGAAGGAAAGAAGGACAGAAGAAAGGGAAGAAGGAAGGAAGCAGGGAAGGAAAGAAGGAAGGAAGGAGGGAGGGAAGGAAGGAAGGAAGGAAGGAAAGAAGGAAGGAAGGAAGGAACAGTCAAAACTGACGGGGTCAATTTGACCCAGGAGGAAGACACAAAGGTTAAAATGTAATTGGCTTGAAAGGGATCTATCCAAGTACAATATCCTCCTAAACAATGCTGGACTCTCAGTGTCCCAAACCAAATCAGGATTCATTGTATTTGGTAAAAAAAGAGGGCATGCTATGGCAGCTGTGCATTTTGGACAGATTATTAGGCTTTTAGTGAAACCTTCACATTGGGAAATTGGGACCAAGCTCTGCACAGACTGTGACATCATCATATTGACCTATAAGATCTTTGCACAGCTGAGACAGTCACAAAAGAACAGAAAAATAATAACCCCATTGTAACTATAAGACTAGGCAATGGATAAACAAGCCTAACAACCCGAAAAAATGTGACATTTCCTAAAATGCATTTTTCAACTTTGCAAATACCAAGCTCTTGTTGTATTACTTCTCTTAATTTGACCAGTATATGATCTATAGGCCAAACAGATATATCTAATCTAATCTCTGTTGTCTAATTTGGGTTCTTGTCACATACTCTAATTAATAACAGTATATGTACAGTACATATAGTCATACAGTCTGCAACATGTCCCACTGTCAGCCTGTCTGCTCATTTCAACAACTGTCATAAGGTCACACTTCTGTAAAACCAAAAACAACAAACAAAAATTTATGTTTTCTCACCCACCACACACACACACAGACACACACACGCACACGCACACACGCACACACGCACACGCACACACACACACACACACACACACACACACACAGCAATCCAAGCTACAGACCAAATGCTCAGACTAATCCATTCAATAGATCAACAAATGGTGGGCAATTAACTGGCGAGCTAAGCTAAGGTCAACAAAATCATCAATTCAAATGATTTCTTTGCTGGCTGACTCAGAGCTGCAACTGTAACATTCTTTGTATAAATTCTGAAGAGTTTTGCTTGAAAAAAACTCTTCATAGTCATCAAAGTTGATAGCCAGAAAAAATAAAACGGGATAAAATGACATGTTAGAGTCACCATGAACAGAACAAGCTCTCTGATAAACAATTACCATGCCATAACTGATGATAAAAACAAAGGATGCAAAGTACTGTATTTTCTTTTGCATTTTTAGGACTGTTTGGACATCAGCCAAGACCTTGGCCTATGATAATTCAATAGGGAAACTGGCTATAATGAGGATTTTTTTCTTGCTTGTAACCTTAATGTATTCCAACTTGGATAAATGGGGCAAAGTGTTAAAGTTCAAAGAGTTTATTTCTCTAAGTAACAGCCACATTAGCAAAACTACACACAGCTAATAGCCTTTGGTCTAGTGATAAAAGCTGCCAATCACCTTTGCCCTAGCTGATAAAAGCTGTCAATCCCATGAGATCCATGGTGTGAGTGAAGTCAAATGATGGGAGGAGAGAGGAGGCAAAACAGAAACAACTATATAGAAAATATGAAAGAAGAAGAAATTATTATATAGAGAGACATTTTTATGGTAAAAAAGCAGCCACAGAGAAAGATATATTTATCTTAATTTACAGTATACTATGAGTCAAAGAGGCCAAGTAGGGATAGCCTTCTGTAATTGCCTCAGTGGAGGCTGCTTCTCCAGCACGATGGCTTTAATTACTGTGGAACTGATAAGAAATTAATAACCTGTAACTGAAACTTCTGTTTTCATTTTTATTAGAATCCTGGGATGACCTCTAAGAGCCGAACAGGTTCCATAATGCTATAACCACATTGAATTCTCACAAAATTGCACAGTAAATTCAAAAGTACACTGACATATTTCCCCATAGCACAATGTTCTCATTGACAGTCTATGACATTTTTTTTTTACCCTTCTACAAATGAAGCTTGGTTTGAATTTCTTTTTTGACATTAAAATAATAAAACTAAAGTTCTTACAGATGCTTGTGATGGAAAAGCCTCTCTGTACTTTATTATTAGGGCTTATTGAATGCCAGCACACTGCAGTGCACAAAAACACTCCTTGGGTATGTATATCTACGCTGTCACATAGATCAACGCTCACAGACCACACACACACACACACACACACACACACACACACACACACACACACACAGCTACTGTACATTTATCAGCAGCGTGGCGTAAATATTGTTGCTGGAGACAGGCTGGTTATCACTCAGCAAAAGCCAGTCTCTCTCTCTCTGTGTGTGTGTGTGTGTGTGTGTTTCAGTCTGTGTGCATTCTTGCTTTTGCCAAAGTCCATGTTTTGCCAAAAATTCAATTAAGTCTGAAATCAATGAACATTTGGAGAGAGGGGGTAAGAGGAAAGTGTAACAGTGTGTGTGTATCAGCTCCATCAGCCAAATCAAAGCCACAGTGGTCTGAAAGCATGAGCAACATCAGTCTCTCTAATGGCTGTTCAGTTTTTTTCCCTTTAAATTATTATGCACGAACTAGTTCACTGGAATAAATTAATTAGGTCCCTATTTTTTAAGAGATTTTTTTTATACATGGGAAAAAATTTAATGGAAAAGAAAAAGATCTTGGCAGGTGTGGTTTATGTTTTACACAAATAGAAATTTGGATGTTTTCTGTGTCTCAGAGAAGTAAAAAACAAATGTAGGTATTCTAACAACTATTTGTTTACTGCCTTGGCTTGGAAAAGCATGAGGAGACAAAGGCAGAATATATATAACACCAAATAATAGACTTTCTAAAAGTAACCCCCCACCCCCAAACACACACATGCACACAGAAAGGAATCGCAAGGGACGAAAGGCAAAAACAGTGCCTGGATTCAAAGAGCAGACTTCAATGGGCCCCTCCGCACTGAGCATTTTTACCTCTCGCTTTCTCTTAAAAGTAGCTCTCCATTGTCCTCTTGTAATTACAGGTCTCACCTGTCTTTCAACGCCTCCTCCACTTCTGCTAACCTTTCACCACAGCTCTCCCCTCTCTCTCTGTCTGTCTCTCTGTCTGTCTCTCTCTCTCTCTCTCTCTCTCATCTCTCATTCCCTCTCTTTAAACTGCTCCAGCATTGCCTCTCTCTGGTCTATCCCTCTCTCTCCCACAAGGCTCACACTGTGGTGATCCCTCCCTGCTGACTCCACCATCAGAGCTTAAATTGGGCTGCTGATGATAGTTATTCACTAAATTCCACTGCACTCCTCAGTGTTCATGCTGGGACCACAATGGAAACAAGACAGGATTGCAGTGGACCTTTTACAGAAGTTATTAAGGTCTCTTCCTGTGTCCTAATCTCATTTATCTCATCTGATGACATATGACCCCTGCTGCTACTACTTCAATTACTGCTTCAATACAACTAGATGCAGATATGTACAGTATATGAGAAGTATGCTTGAAAAACACCTCAAATAAAAGTCAAAGTAATTTAACAACAAGAGTGAAGAAAACTCAGTGTCTAGTATTAACTATACTTTCGTATACAAAAAGAGAATTGTGCTTTATTTAAACAGAAATAAAGCAATAAAAGCACTCTGAACACATTTATTTTCTTAAACCTTGAAGTGACAGATTTTCCCCTCTGTGTGTTTGTATTTCTTTTGTTTTGTCTTCTTTAATTTATATTCTTACACATTTTGTTTTGTTTGTTGTTTTAGTAATATGTACCCTTGTGAACACAAAATAATGTTAAAATCTATTTGAGATGGCAAAAGTTGTAAATAGTAGACTACAGATAACTAATAATACTGCAGCATGTAGTAAGAGTTTTACAAAACACAAAATGATTGCTGATTAATACAAAATGCTTCCTCTGAACACTTCAGTAGCTGCTGAAATGTGTGATTTTGAGAAGTCACGCTGTATAAAACTCTGCATCCAGTCATCTGTCTACACACTCACCCTCTCTCTGATGGTATACATGCAAGCTGCTGACACTGCTGCCAATTCAATAAAGCAAATGAGGAAGTATTATTACAACTGTATCGCAACTGTGTTTTTTTTTTGCCAAAGCTTAAAATCTTTATTATGTATGTGACATCACACCAGAAGAGCCCTATCAACATGCTGTTAGTGCTCCTGTCACCAAAACTATGAAGGTCTAAATTATTAAGTAGAGCCTGATGTATCAGTCAGTCAATATTATGGACAGATATGCTGTCAGATATGTGCAGATTTTTTATTTTTTTTTACTGTTTAAGATATATAGGCAGTATTTTTGTGTAAATTTGATCCTTTATTTCTTAATTCGAGTTTAATGTATACATGTCTCGTTGGGTTTTTTAAAATTCCATTTATAGTTATAAGTATTAAATTCCCAGTGAAGTGTATTGTTTCAGTGCATTGATTTTCAATTTATTGATTATTGATAAACTTAAAATATGCCTCCATTAGATATCTTTGTCACAAGTGTTTAATACAGTTGAGTGATCATTTTTGCACGGTTTATGCATCAGATATATATATACAGATACGGAAGAATTACATATAATAATAATCTATCAATATCAGAAATGTTTACTCCCCACTCCCCTAGAATCAGTTGAGCCCTGGTATTAAGTCAATAAAACACTGCCTGGGATGCCGTAGGTTGTGTATTGGACTGTTTCTTACAGCGCAGGACTGACAGCAGCCTACTGACAGCAAAACATGTTCTGTAATTTGAGTCGCTTTCTACCTCCCAAAGGCTTCTACCATTCTTCATTGCACTCTAAAAATAAACCTGAGGCATTACGGCATAGACACAAAATCAGTGTCAGAGTCCTAAGCAGCGCTGTGTTTGGTTCTACTAGAGGCGAAAACCATGATTATCAATGAAAGCTATGTGACAAGTTGTTTCAAGCTATTCTATGGAAAACACAGTGAGGAAAAAAGAAGTTTCTGATGCTCTTGAACAGCTGTGATTTTTTCATATTTAAGGCCCAAGTGTGTTCATTCAGCTATCCCTACTTGCTTTGCTTTCCTGTTTCCTCTCCTCTTTCTAATGCTGTCTCATTTCCAACCCTCTAGCTCCTGTGCTTTGCAAAGCTGACAGAACCTATTCAGTCACAAGTATTGAAAACAGCTCAAGCTAATAAGTGCCAAGATGCAATCATTTACTATCAGCAATTCAAGAGACAGTTCTGTTTATCTGTTGCAATATGTTATACTGCATAAGTGCTTGTACTGTACACATACCTATATATCATATGTGCTGTCATCAAGCCAATGTCAAACATCTGCTCAAATGAGCTTTTAACTCAGCATTCAACTCTTTCAGATGCTGACATTTAGCACAGTCTGAACCAACACAACCACACACACACACGCACATACACATACCAGGACATTTACAGTCAACATTCACATACTATAGGTACATAGCTCACTCATACTCACAAAAGCATACAAATACAGTATGGGAATATATAGCGTTTGGCTGCTGGAGCAAATAAACACAAAGAACCAAAGAAAGCTGAAGGGAAACTGGAGGAAAGAAGAAGTGATGGTGGAGGAGGTGAGGAAATAGGTAGACCCTGGGGAATGTGAGACTAAAACGGTAGCCACAACAAAAAACATGTTGAAATATCAGAAAATAAAACTTGCAAAGGTAAGAGAAGGACAGTGCAACAAAGAGACAATTCAAGCTTTTTCAGATGCTACTTGTGTTGGAAAAGCATGTTATTTTTGGACATGTTGATGTATCAGTGTTTTGGTTGCCATACTAAGCAGGGGAGTACAACAGGAATATACATTTTGCTCTAACTGACAATACAAGAGCCTTGAAGTGACAGTCACATTGTGCTTCAATCTAGGAAAAGTGAAAGAAATCTTTTTCCCATCTACTTTCAGCTTTACGTCTTTTCTTCCTATCCAACTTTCTTTCTTGGTTTCTCTCTCTCTTTCGTTCTGTGTTGTGCTATTCTTTCACCTTTTTCTCTTCACTTCCTCTTGTCTCCATCACACACCCTCACATACACACAATGAATGCATTTGCCAATTTCCCGATACACAGTTTGCCATGTAAAAGCTGAGTCAGCAGAGCCCTCCATTTGAATGGCTCTCTGATTTCTGCTACGGTGACAATCACCCCATGAGAATTCGATGGGTATGTGTGTATCTTCACTCGCAGGCTTGTGTGTTTAAGTGGTTAGAGATAAAGCCATGAGTCATACTAAATAAGACCCTCAAAAATCACTGTCCTTTCTTTTCCTTGTTGCTTAGAAGCACAGAAGAACCTTGCACAGGAGCAACCCAAAAGGGGAAGAGAAAAAAAGAAGAAACAACATTTTTTCAGAGTTCCTTGAATAGAGCACCATATCGAATGAAACAGATGTTGTCCCATGCATGCAGTTGCTAAAAGGGACATTTTCAGCAGCATGTAAGGAATGGATGTAAAGGAAATAGTCAGTGATAAAACTTAGAGCTGTCAATCAACTACTACAAATTGACCATGAACAGGTATAAAACACTACAATTACATACTGAAACTTGAAGAACCTCATCTCAGTAGGATGAAGAAGAAGCAACCGAGCATTTTCTAACATGGAAATGCATTGTATGTGCTGTAATGCCATTGATGTATTACTCTAAAAGAACTGCATACTATGCTGCAGTTTATTGGAATTACTGTATTAGTTTATGTTATACAAAAAAATACAATCACTTTTGATTGTATGCATTTTTTCATTGTTTTGCAACCATTTTCTTGATTATATATATTCATAACAACCCCCCTGTTTTTGGGCTGACAGTGACTGGTAGGAACATATTGATATTTCACCCTTATATGCTGCTGTTCAGCTGTTGTCATTAAATGTGTTGGCACATGTAAACACCAGAACTTATTAAAAATCTTCAATTTGGAGTGATTTCAATCAGAATGAAAAAGATTGAATGTAACCGCAACTACTGACATTCACAGCACCACTAAAACATCAGAGAAAAACTACACAATGAAGTGTGCTATGTTAATAGTCTTGGGAGAAACATTTAAAAATCAAACATTTACACAACGTTTAATCAGCACTATTTATTTGGAAAACTGTCCACTTAATCTGGATCTAGTTATCACTGAGGAGATAGATGCAGAGCAGAAAGGGGAGGGGGGGAGGGGGGGCAAACACATGAGGGAATGCATGCAAATATTCTGTACAAAGTCACTTTTTGAGTATGCAGTAGCCTACTAATACATACAAACACTATGCCATTCAGGTACAAGCAAGACAGAGTGAGGAACCAGGGAAAAAAGGGGCAGAGTGCATACTGTATGAATGAAAGAGGTGGGGAGAAGAATAAATGTAAAGAAAATGAAATACAGAATAGAGAGTGAGAGTAGATATAAGGTGACTGTAGCAGTTGAAAAATCTATGTTCTCCTAAACCAAGATCTAAAATCATCCCCACATAAACAGATCCAGGTTAGAGGGATTTATTCTACATCTATTTCTTTCATACATACAGTATATATTTACCGTTTATATATATTTCTCTTCAATCCTTTGCATTGTTATCTTTCTATTGTTATGTTTTTCTCACTTTCTGTCTCTCTGTTGTCTCGCTCCCTCAACACCCACTCAGTCTCTGCACTTCCCTCTATTTCTATGTATCCCTGTCACTCTTTCTGTGTTACTGTCATCGCAGAGTGCAATCAAATGAGAAGATACAGTACAGCATAGTTTCCTTTAGGCCAAGTTCAAACGACAGCAGAGGCAAAAACTCAACAGCTTCAGATTTATGCTACAGTACACAGAAAATGTGTTCAGGTTTTTAGAGGGAATTCATTCAGGTTATTTCTTTAAAACCTCCACTAGTAGATTTTTAAACACTCTCTCATCTATTTCTTACTTGGCTTCATCCTTCTGTCCATCACCAAATACTTCAGGACTTCACTTTTCCGTCTCAGTCTTTTCCCTTTTGGTATTTGACGTCATTTAGTCATTAATCGTTTTTTGAGGAGCATTCGACATTGCCAACTCTGGGGAAATATCAGCTGGCAATTTTATTTCCAGTAATTATCACCTGCAGTATTTTTCCATCACTTTTTTTTTTCCTTCACACACTTGCTTCTCACAGACATTCTGTTTCGTGCATTGATTTTGTCATATGCTGCACATCTAAATTTCATATGCTTCCCTCTGCTACCCGTTTCTCCTTTCTTTCCTATTGTGGTCTCCCTTTGTATTCCTCTCCTGTCTCGATACACAGACAAGCCTTTTGTGACCAATCATACACTTCTCATTTATAAGTTTATGTATAAGGTTTAACCTTCCTGTTGTCCTCGAGTCAAGGAAAGAAGTTAGGAAGAAGAAGAAGGAAGGAAAGGAGGGAGGAAGGGAGGAAGAAGGAAGGAAAAGAGGGAGGGAGGAAGGAAGGAAGGAAGGAAGGAAGGAAGGAAGGAAGGAAGGAAGGAAAGGAGGGAGGGAGGAAGGAGGGAACGAAGGAAGGTAGGAGGGAGGGAGGAAAGAAGGAAAGAGGGAGGGTGGGAAGGAAGGAAGAAAGGTAGGAGGGAGGGAAGGAAGTGAGGAGAGAACGAAGGAAGGAAGGTAGGTGGGAGGGAGGAAAGAAGGACAGAAGAAAGGAAGGAGGGAAGGAAAGAAGGACAGAAGAAAGGAAGGAAGGAGGGAAGGAAAGAAGAACAGAAGGAAGGAAGGAAGGAAGGCACAGTCAAACAGATGGGGTCAATTTGACCCAGGAGGACAACACAAAAAAGAACAGCTCCATTTACATTTTTTCCAGTCAGTTAAAATGGAAACACCCACTCAGCTTGATAACAAAAAGTAGTGATGTGGGTTAGAGTGCTGACACACAAACACACACATAAACAAGCAGTTTGCTGACAGTGTCTTCCTAACATACTGGACGGAGTAGAGGGACATACAGCTCTTGATTGCCAGGAGCAAATAACACCCCAACAAGTCACACTGGATTCTGCTCTGATCTGGAGACATTTAGTGACAGGAGGACAGCTCAGAGTTTCTTTTTTTAAACTTTAAGCAGCAGCAGCAGTAGCAGTGAGTGCTCCATCTATGTGAATCTGTTAGTCTGTTAGGACGTTTTGGGAGAGCAGCAGCAACAGTGAGATCTGAGTCCATCTCTGTGGCTAGTGTCCAGGTGGGTTAGGGGGTTTATATTGGTTTATATTTAGCAACATATTCATAGTCATTATACAGAAACCTATATCAGGTCATGTGGGGAAACATTTTAGAAGAGCTTGAGAAAATGGCATTTTGATACTAAACATGCATACTTTGACCAAAATTAGAATATTTGAATTTGAATATACATAGAACATTACTGTGAAGTGACAGATAATACCTCTAATGGACCTGCCCTTTAAGACAGCAATCCAATGAGTGATTTAAAGTTTTCTTTTTTTCTTTTTAAATAGCTCTGTCTGGGGATGGAATGACAGTAAACCATGCAAACATGATTAGCCTTTTATGTTGTCTGCAGTATTGTGTTTGTGTCTGCGCTGGCATGCAGAACAGAATGCCCTTTGGAGTGTAAAATATATAAAATACAATCACTGCAATTCACCTGCATTCAAATGAACATATTTACACATAAATACAAACATGCCCACAAGATGTTCAGTGACAGCAACAAAGCACCTCCTGCGCAGTGAGACCGCCCCAGTTCACAGCAAATCTCACTGCTGAAGTGTTTACAGATGAAGATCAGAGTTAATGTCTAATCTGGCTCCAAGGCACCGCTGCTAATATTTAACATGTTGACATAATGCCACAGACATCTATCCCTCCCCTCCTCCTCGTGCTGTTCTCAGTGTGCTCATGTGTCCACCCTCTCTGTCTCTTTTCATATCTCTATAATCAGCTTGTAAGCTCGACTCACAGCGGCAGAATCAGTTGAGCTGGACTGACAGACTAACAAATGTGGGGCTGAATATAATGATGCATCTTGGCTGTATTTGTAGGCTATATGCTGTAACCTACTCATATCATGAAAGAATCAACTCTGCTCTGTAGGTTAAACGTTCCCTCTTCATTATCTGCTTTATGTACTAATTAATGCAGACAGAAAATTTTTTAATGTCAAATGTGAACTAGAGGAGTTGCCGTCTAATGCGCCACAAGCTCTTAGGTATCAAACCACAAACTAATGAGCTGACAGTGCTATTTTTGAAAGAGTCTGGTCCTCCTGGTTTAACCTTGTTGATTTCATTAGTGGGTGTAACAGTTTCTCTTTTTCCTCTCTTTCTATGGATGAATTGTCAGTGACACTCTCAATGCCAGAGGGTGTTTTTCTTCCTCCCACAGGTAATAATACACACTTCATTTGAAATTGAACTTTACAATCTGTATTATGACAACCCACCTGATCTGATCACTTGTTACCAGGTCTTGCCAGTTCCGCCAAAACAGATGAAATTCAGGATTACTGCTATCAAAATTCTCATTTCATTTTTCTGTCTCTTTTTCCCTCTCGCTCTTATGTGTATTTACCCTCGCTCAAGAAGAAAATTCACCTTTTGGCTCTCTCTGAGCTACCCTTTCTACCTGCTGTCTAATTTTATCTCCAAACTGTACTCCTCTCTGTACTCTACTCCTCATTTGCCTTTCTGGGGGTGAGAACCTTATGGCCTTTTGCTCACTAGCCTCTGACGTTCAAAGCTGCTAGTCTAGACTGTTGAAATTTAAACTCTGAACTGTCACACTGAGCAGCTTGGACTGGACTCAGGTCAAATGGGTCATTTCGACACTCGTCTTGACCAATTAAATATTCTGTTGGTGGGTAGATAATAGGGCTTTATGCAGACGCACACAAAATTTGCAGACTCACATTGAAAATTCTGAGCTCCTGCACACTGATGGACCTGCACAAATGGGGAGCTGTGTCCACACACACACACACACACACACACACACACACACACACACACACACACCTTCTGCATAGTGTGCATTCCTATTTCTACTCCCGTTTTCATTATAATGGTGATTAATTCTCCACCACACCGCTTGGGATTAATTTTCATGCAGGATTTGTGCACATGTGTGGACTGTGCATGTATGTACATTGTGTAGGTATGTGTAGGTGAGTGTGAGAGGGAGATATGCAGATCATACATTATCCTGGTTGTGAAAGCATGCACTCAGACCCTGGAGGTATAGTACAGACAGCTCTATTGATTTTTACTTCACAACCTTCTGACTGCCTACTTCACCTGTACATGTCTGCCCACACACAGAGAGATGGAAGTGGAATCAGTACAAAGTACAGCAAAAGTAGATGATAATAATAATATTTGGTGCACATCTCTGAGAAAGAAAGAGGAAGACCAATACCCTTTTACACTAAAGTTGGTGTAAGTCTTATTTTAATCATGTTGTCTGTCCATTAATAATGTCTGTTTAGCATGCCACGTAACTAACACATGCAAAAATAACTTACATTTTTTGAAGATAAAACTCAAAATAGCACACAAATTTGGAGAACATGGTTTGGATGGCCTTGGACTTGGAGGAAACAGAACAAAAAAAAAACTAAAAGCCCTGCACTGAACATAATAATGAAACCTTCCAGGAAAGAAAACTCAAATGTTATCGGTGAGCCGCCAAATACATTCATTCTTTCCAACTCAGCGGACTGTAGAATCCCTATCCTTGATTTCACTGCAGTGCAGTTACACTATGTCAAGGAATACATAATACACCATCTATAATTTAAAACAGATCCTCTTGGGGATACAATGGCGGCACAGTAGTAGTAAAGCAACATTGTAACAATGGAACTATGCATTGGTACTGTACCAAATAAAGTTCACAATAAAGTTGTTTTACTTAAGTATCCAGGAAGCATGTTTAGCAAGTATATCAGCATAAGCAGACTAATTAATCCTGTTAAAGAAGTAATACATTATAATCAGTCTGCAGCAGATCATATACATCATATATATATACACACACACATAATATACATTAACTGTTAATATTATGTGTGAAATTGTCTAAATTGCTTTGATGAGCTTTCTGGCTAATAAAGTGGAGCAGGAGGCTACCAATTACACCACACAGTTGGACAGCAACAGTGGCACCTGTGTTCTCAGTGGGGAATGTAGAAGTGTATGTTGTTTCCATGTCATTTGCATTTGTGACTATACCAGACTAGACCCAAATATCATAGTGATACATACAACTAATAAAGACAGAGTCAGGATAGTCCGAACATCATGTGAAACATGATAACTCAGGGCTGCTTATCGACCAGCATGATTCACTTCCTGGAACAGCATGAGACACATCGGTATGAGAGCAAAACACTTCCAAACACAGGGAGCAAAGAGTGCTGACTCAGGTCATGTGGCCTCACATATAGATGGATGAAGACAGAGATGGAGGAGAAGGAAGGGAAAGAGCAGTGTGCTCATAAGTTTAAAAAAATGGAGAGAGACTGAGGAAGAAGTGGACGATGAAAGCAGAAAAGAGTAATACAGACAGAGGGAATGGACAGAAAAGGAGAGAAGTGAAAACAGACTATGTAATCCCTATCTAGTGGTGTGTGCTCACACACCCAGAGTACATATCATTATGCATTGGTAAACTGATGCAAGGGCTAGGAATATATTCTGCCTTCTGCTGACTATCATGCTTCATGTTCAAATCTGTCTTTCACATCACATGTAAAAAAAGGTGTCAGGAATGTTGGATTTAATCGATCTCATTACAAATTCACATGAAAATGCATGACCATTAATACAGCTAAAATGGCCATAATTATAATCCTCCCACACATCACGTACTGTCTGACAAGTTAGAGACTTGTCAATAACACCACACTTAAGTCAATAGAATCCCTGTATAAACAAGCAATAAAAGCTCAGACAAGAAACCACAAGGACACCATCTTTGCAATATACTGAAAAAGCAGCTAAGCTGGGGAAACATAGTTAAATACAGTAGACTGTGTTTCATTTTCAGGGTATTACACAATATGGCTCATCCACCACTCTGTACTTAAACCACATGAAAAACAAGCTGAACTTCTACAGCAACAGCTAGAGGAGATTGTCTTGCTCCTAGAAGACAAAGTTTTGGACAATCTGCTTTTTCTGTCAAAGCCTCTCGGGATTGGAACAACTTGCCGCATCACATAAAAAACTGTGCCAACTACCATTCATTCTCAGCAACATTTAGGGCCCCATCTTGGGGTCGGCGCACAACGGGTGGCGGGTGTGGCGCATGTGTCTTTCTTAGTTTCCCCCGGCGCAGTTGTCATTTTCTTGCCCTGCGCCCACGTTGTCTAAATAGCAAATGCACTTGCACCAGTCTGTGCGCCTATGGGGGTGTTGGTCTCAAAATGAGGTGTGGTCAGGCGCATTAGTGGCGCGTTGCTATTTTGAGGCAGAGGAAAGCGATTGTGCTACTGACAAAAAAAGCAGGTCTAAAGTCACTGGCGCATATTTCACTGTTATTTAAGGGGCGCATTATCAAGAGTCCAATATGCTCCTATATAGACGGGTATATAGGCGCATACACTGTGCTTGTTACACACACATGGGCACATGCAAAACATTACAAATAAAAGGACCACAATGTGAATTCGTATTATGATGTACATCAACATATTAAAAATACATGTCATATTAGTTAGTCATAATATTTATCAGATTTAATTAATTGTCAAAAATGGAGAGTGCCGCTGTAGACAGTCCTAACAACCTATGAAAATCTGTAGCCTCTGATATGCTGTACAGAGCGCAGTGCCATTACGCACAGCCACTCACTGTTTATTAAATCAGCTGATGACACCAGGCTGCTGCACACCTCTACACTCATCAGACTGGTTGGTTATATCTCCATATTCTTCCTTTATATGAATTAAATGTGAGTTTAGCAGCTCATCAGCCAACTTTCCTTTCAGCAAAAGTAACTAATGTTATATTATTGAAATGCATTGCTGGGTAAATGTGCTGTTATAATAGCAATCCACCAATGTGACAGCGCTCCTGGATATTAAAGGGAGATAACACTCTGATTGGTTTACCGCGTGTTAACACACCTATGATTAATGAGGGGACTTAAGTCCAGCCCTTTTAGACCATGCGCCTGGCGCAGTGACCATTTTTCCACCGTTAAAATAGGAAAAGTGGATTTGGACCCGCCCCAATGGCACTTGCGCCATGCGCTTCACACTATGCACTACAGATCATTAAAATGGGGCCCTTAGGGTCAAACTTATAAACTCTAGAACAGTGAGGTGTTTCCCTGTTTGTAGTCTTATTTGTTGTTATCATACTAAGTGTATGAGCTGCTCCTGTTTATCACAGGCTCTGTACTTTGTGCCGTTATGCTATTGTTGATATTGTACGTCTCAAGAGCTATCTCTCTTGTCTCTACGTAGTGCAGGCTCTGTTAGTACCTGTGTGCATTAGTGTATGTTTTTACTTGTAAAGTTTGTGCTTTCAACTATTTGCCTGCCCACAACAAATGACAGTTGAAAATGAGCCTAACTCTTGCATATTTCTAAATGTTATAAATTAGCACTGTCTCGATCAAACAAAGTCATAAAATAAGAACACATCACTCACCAACATGTATACAGACAAAGACTGAAATGTAAACTGCTGTCACACTTTTTCAAAGCAAATATACAATCTCCATCAACACATGCATAATTAAATCTAAGAGACCACCGGATTAAATATCCCTCTGTGAGGGCGTCTCTGTAATGGGAGATATTTGCTGGCGTCCTTTCATTTTTTAATGGTACAGATCAATACTGTTCATAGTACAGAGGACTGGGCCTTCCATCATTATGACATTAGTAGAATATATCTTGGGACAGTTCGCTATGGAACAAAAGAAACAGTTGCCCCCCTGCCTCAATTCAATATTTACTGTTATCAAGAGAGACTTCAGTTTGTTTTCTGATTCCATGACCATGATCAGATCACATCAGTCACTCTTTTGGGATTTTTTAGACATAAGAAGCTGTATTATTTGTTTGTTTCTAGTATTTTATGGAGGAAACACTGTTTGAAAGAGTATTTTTTTAAATAAAAAAGGCAATCGTTGTCATGCCCTTCAAATTGTCAGCTGGCTGTTCGTGCATAGATGATAACCATCAAGAATGACAAGCAAAGCATCACAATATGGATGATACACACAAGGTGATCACTGAAGTGTTTATACTCAGTCTTTTTCACAATGCCAAACAAAATAAGGACTATTTAGTGAAATACTAAACAAAGGCATCATTCATCTTTAATATTCTGTTTGTTAATTGGTGTTTCTAGGGTGATTGCAATATCAGAGATGATCGACCACCTCTGACTCTCAGAAATGGGAAATGTGGGAGAAGATAAAACAGTAACAAGTATAAAAGTATCCTAAATAGTACATGTCACCCATGATCAAAGAGTGTCCTAAAGATGCTTTTGGAAAGATACAAGTGATACTTTTCGCCAAGAGATAGGGTATACAATAAATGTCTCACCGCCTCAAAAGCACAACAAACAACTGCTTGAAACTCAGCACAGACACTCTGGGAAGTGATAATCTATTGCTCAAACAACCTTTTTGTTGCATCAGGACGTTCTGAGGGGAGAGAACTAAAATGTCAGAAATATCATGAATTTAGAACATGACAATGTTCTTATATAATTTCAGCGTCTATTTCGATTAACTCTTTTTCTTTCCTTGCCTGTCTGGCCGACAACACCATTCGAAGCCATTATCCAAAATGTGCCGTCCCATATTTCACTCAGTTTAGACACCTTCAAATCCCACAATGTGTTGCGCTCACTTGAGAGTTTTGTCGCCTTTCTTTTGTTGCTCTACAGGTTTTTTCTTTTTTTTTCCATTTCACAGACCAACAGCAAGTTTTTCACTTTTAGGTTGACAAGTGGTTATTTTTGTTGGCTGAGATGACGATCACTGGCAGATTCTATCAGCCAAACTCTCACAGTGGAAAATACTTTTAATTTCATCACTTAGATATTTGCAAAAGACCTTGACTCTATCACTCTGTGTACCAGAATTTGTATCATTTAAGCTCAAATAATCACGCTTGATGTGTCACAATAATTATCAGCATGTCAATTATGGACTTTGGTTTGGTTTTTTTATTCCAAACACAAGGTTGAAGGCAAAATCAGTCTTTCCAGCTTTAGTTTTAACCCTTCAGATATGAGTTTTTAGCTTTGGCATCACTCTACACTATTCCTTCTCCTCATCTTTGCTCCTCTGTCTCATCTTATCTCCAGGCTTGCGCCTCGTCCAGCTCCTTCAGTCTGTACTCCCAGAGGGCAGAAGGAGATGTTTTTGTCCTTCGTCTGACACATTCTGCTCCAGTGATTTATACCTCTGCACCTTTACCTCTCTCGTTTTCTCTCCTCCTCTGTGTCTTTCTGTCCAATTCATTTCTACCTCCTTCGAGTTCATCGTCCATTACTTTCTTTTGCACTTCGATAGGCGCCTGAGCAATGAAGGAAGTGGAGTAAATACATCATTATTATTCAATTAGGGGGAGCAAAGTTATGGGTTTTGCTACCCTACTTTTTGTCTTTTTTTTAAAAATGAAACCTATCATCATACAGTACTCGCAACCAGGTGCCTGTGGTCAAAAGAGGATATTGACAGCACAAGGACAGACAAGACAGAGCAGCACAGCACACCAGCAGCACTGTGTAGAGGCGTATTATTCAGACCATCACATGGAAAATGAGAAATATACACAAATTTATTATAATATTGTAATTTATTCCCAATGCGTGCTACTCAGATCAATCTCAGTCAGCGGCTCTTCTGGCAGCATCTCTCCCTCTCCTCTTGCACCATAAATATGAAATAGCCATTCTTTTAATAATCATTTCCTGTCCTGATCCACCCAATTATATGCTGTTCTTGATGCATTCTTGTTTTTTAAAGCACCCCCAATCTAACCAATCTAGACTAGTTCAAATGGCTGTTAGTATAGAAATGAAGGAATTTTGTAGTTTTTTTATTAAAATATAACAGGGTGTCCATGTGCATCCCTATACACATACCAACACATATACACACCTGCAAATACACTGACACAAGGACATGTGCACATATGCTTAGAGAAATAGCCTCGATCCTCCCTTAGCGTAGAGGAGAGGTCTTTAATCCTGTCCCAGGGAGAGTGGGCCTGCTGGGGGATTAGAGTAGGGCTGTGGGTGGCTCAAAAAAATGGAGGGCACAGAAGGGTGGACGCCTAGAGAGAGGGTGTGAGAATGAGTAATAGCCCTTCCTTATGGACACTATGATGCAGCTAAAACCTGCAGCAGCGGTTGATCTGCCTGAGTCAATGCACATCATCCAGAAACAATTTCCTCATCTTCTTCCCAGCCTGGGTGGAACATATAGGTTATAAAGTAGGCTACTTAACTTTTGTGAGGAGGCATTTCTATTGGGAATGCCAAATCTATTTAATATCTCTGAGGATTAAATGTTAATTTACTGACTCCAAGACTCATCCAGAGAGAGATAGAAAGCAAGACAGAGAGTGCAAAAGTGGGCAAGTGAGACTTGGCAAGTACGCAGAGCCAAGTGAAACAAACCCAACTTTCTTTGCTACTTACTTAACGTAACAAAAAAAGTCTGAGTTGTTTGATTACAGACTGGAAGTGGCTGTGCTGTTGGGCTGCTGTGTATCTGTTTCTTAGCTTTTCAAAATCTTTTCAATCTTTTCCAACAACACAACTGATATTGGATTTGGATATATTCTCACTTCGACGAGAAATATCGTCACGTTCTCGATCTGGCATCACGAGATCTCGTCACACCCCTAGCAATTACAGACACGGAGGTCAAGGACATACAGAAGTTGCTCAGCTTTATGTCACAGAAGATTTCAACTATCTCTAAACAACAGAAAGTGATAATGGAGTTGATTGAACAATGATCAAGGACCTGAAAAGACATGATATTGAGAAGGATAAGAGGATTGCCCTCTCTGAGTGCCTAGTAGAGCAGTTCTCCCGCATGAACGATTTAACTGTCAGCGGGTTGGAGACCAGGCTCCGCTTATATGTGAGGGTTCCAGCGGCTGAGGTTGAAGAGTCCCTCCACCCTACATCTTCTTATATTTGTGGAGATGGAGATGGAGTGCAAACATACATTAAAAGTACTAATGATATTATTGCTTATTCTTACACCAATTTTTCACATATGCACAGTGTGTCCAAACACAAACACTTTAAATAAATCTACTTATGGTGTTCCCATATTGCTGCCATGAAATCTGGATTCACTCCAAGTAAATAAGACAAAGTGTCTTCGTTTTCTACTTTTTACACTCCTTCATCCGGTTGGCATGTCTCCCACACCGGCACTACTTTGTGACAGGAAACAGCATGTGCCAGCCTTCCTTCTGATATGGAACATCAGGAGCGGTTTCACCGCACTGCCAAACATAGCAGTGTCTGAACAACATTCAAAGGAAGGCCACTGTCATATGCCTGCTGCTTTGCTTATATGACTGTTACACATTCAGACATCTGTGCCATATACTCATGCATATACATTGTTTGGGTGTGACTACAAAATATAATGGAAAACAGAGTTGGGATGAAAACTTGCATGGTTTCTCACAGAATATCAACATACATGCTGATGTACCCTGTGTCATGAGAATGAGCTCCCTGGAGCTGTTTCTTATGATTGAGATGTCTCACACATACTTGCACTTTGCATGGGTCATACCCCCAATTACGACTCCCAATGATGACAGTCATCCTCATTTAAAAAAAAGGTTCTTGTACGCAAATTTTATTCTTGAGGCCAAATCCTACCCAAAGTTGAGGCTCATGAAAAATTTATCATGATGCCAAAAAGAGTGGTTTGGATTTATTTTCCACAATCTTGTGTGAGGCACCGAGAGAAACAAACACCAAGCTATTATTGCCCAGGGTATGGAAGCCATAATACTTTATTATTCATTAACATATTTATACACTGGAATAAAGAATAACAGCACTAAACTGTTTTAGGAACCAGTGTCCCATTTAATTTTCCTTTTGGCAATATAACCATTATTTATTTTATGGTGCCAATACCAAAATTCTAATTTCAAGTTAGCCTCAGTTTTCCTGTTTCAGGAAAGAAATAGTAGATCATACTGTCATGTCATTTACTTATAAAGAATGTGTTTTAACACATTAAGTACACAAAGACTATTCATTATACTGCTGGTTGCAGTTTTTGTGCACATATTGTGATTTTAATCCCAACAATGAACTCCTTTTAAATTCATTTAGGCATTGTAAGACTACAGTATCGCTTAAATGTATGACATGATACCTTAGCCACAAATAACCTTTTGATACACATGCATTATGCTAAAATACAAACCAAATGACCACTCATGAATGGTGATTTTAACACAGCTTAACCCTGTCTATCCCTTTTGATTTTGTGACTCCAATTGATATGTGGGGGAGGGGATGACAGCTGGCTCAGTGTGTGTATATCTGTGAGTGTGTGTGTTTGCGAGTGGGGACTTAAACCCCAAGCCGAATGCAGATGATGGGCTTAATCCGTTCCTTCAGTAGGTCATGCTGCAGATAGCAGTGTTTTAAAGCTGACCACATCGTACTTACACACATCATCTCACATCATCATATCCATCTATTTTGGCAGTGTCTCTAGGAATTAAAATAAGATGTCTTAATTGGCAACAACACTCATGTTTGCAATATTTAGGCTGCACTTGCCAAGCGGAAAATGAACAGAGAAGAGTGACACATACAGCGAAAGAGCAAAAACATGAGGGAAAGAGCCAGCATAGTCAGAAAAAAACAGAAGCAGGAAGAGAGGGAGGAAGACAGAGAGAAGGTAAGAGTGGTCTGCTCTTTGTCTGACCCCTGTTACGTGAGCCTCCCAACCACACTAGAAACCTGTTAACAACAGGAGTCCATTTAGGTTGGAGTGACTACAGTGGTTCAAAACTCCACACCACCCTTTCCATTAGTCACAAAGGGATGTTCACACACTATGTAGAGAAGCGCACCGGAATAAACAAATGCACACACACACACACACACACAAAATACATTCACAGAAAAAGGGTGCAGCAGCCTTTTTCTCAGAGGTCACGAATGTTCACCCTCTCATCCACTTAGTCTTCTTTTGCTGCTGAGTGCCTATCGCAAAGTTCACAAGAAGAGTATACAAAATGGAGAGGCATGCAGGAGTGGAGGACTTGTATCCTCCAAGGAAATCAGCTGTAAGCCCAAGAAACAACACTGAAGAGAAGAGAGGGGCATTATGGGAGAAAGAGGGGAAGAAGTGGGAAACAATGAGAGGAAAGATTAGAAAAATAGAAAAAGACAAGAGGTTTCAAAATGTTAAAATTGAAAGTGTCAGCATTAGGCCAACATTCCTGACAGCATGCACTGCTGTATACAATGTTTGCAGGAATATTATAATAGGGCCATTCTACATCGCAACACATAATATAATACATCTGCATGTTTTAAGGTGTATATAAAATATGCTACATTTAATAACTTAACTGTCTACCATGTTTTCTTTCCCCACAAGTTCAATTATCTCATTAAAATCCTTAAAATGACACCTACACCTTCCTCATTAAAAATGTCAGAATCTATGTATTTGTAAATATTAGCCGTGTCTCAACTCAGGGGCTGCATCCTTCAAAGGACACGGTCTACAAAGGCGTATCCTTCATAGACCATGAAGACCAGAACCAAGCGTTATTAAATGAGACAATCTGGTCTATGGAGGATTTCCAGCTCATCACCAGCTCTTCCCGCCCTTACCGTTGCATTACAAAGTGGCGCTCCTGTCGCCTAGCAACCTTGACAGCTGCGGGTTGACAATCGCAACACAGCTAGTAGAAATGGAGCCAGAACTTTGAAATTTATTATAGTGGCAGCCCATCCAGGTCCAGCAGCACCACTAGGGACTCCCTGCTCAACTGAATCTACATACAATTGACTTTTAAGGACATGAGGACATCCTGTTATTCCACTTCTTTTGTGCTTTATGATGTAAATAGCTGTAATTTGCATGAAATACCATATTAATAAACAATTACTGCATTTTAATTAATTCTATATTTTTTACTTTTCAGAAAAAGAGCCTGTCCATTTCTATTTCTGCTCTGCTCTCCCCTGGAATCTAAATAGTTACTTTTTCACCTGAAAAAATCTTGAAACTTGAAAATTACAAAAGCTTAGCCTAGCTCAAAATCTTCCCCATTGCCACTTGAGGTTGGTGCGAAATGCATTCTGGGTAGGTCGGGCTGAAAAGGACCCATCTGTTGGATCCTCCAAATTCAGGAAAAAGAAGACTGAATTTCTTCGCTGCATTTGAATGACTGAAGGCTATTGCTTATTTTACAAGTTGAACTGCTGGAAAAATCCCTCATAAGATATATACACACTGGAGGCTTGGAGTTTCCACATCACACCATGATTGGCTAGATGTGATGTCACAATTCTTCACATTCATCATTCTGCACAATGAGGCTCAAACATCCAAGTGAAGTAACATTAAGTAAAACACATTTGAGTGTAAGGGGACTTTAAGAATATAGCACATGCTCTTTTCACTGCAAACCTCTAATTATGAATATTTTTGCAGCTGATAAAATACAGGTGGGGTAAAGCTGACATGTAACACTGTCTTCTCTCAGTAATATGCTCTGGTGCTGTGGTTGGCACATCTGGGACATTGCCATTGAACCTTTTTGTTATTCTGTTAAAGGGACATGCTCTCTGTCTCTCTACACACGCACACACGCACACACGCACACACACACACACACACACACACACACACACACACACACACACACACATTTCAAAGACAGATTACATTATGACCTATGCTTTCGTTTTGACTTGTTTGCATGGATGCATTTCATCAGTCTTTGAGGATTAATGAGGTTACTATGGTTATGGTTATCACAAATCTAAAAATATGTGGTACTGTAGATTTATTTTCTTTTATCTGTGTGCATCTATACCCTGATGTCAGTAGTCATATCTTCAACAAAGAGCAAAAGAGAAATAACTATGATGAAAAAAGACAACAGAGAAATATTAGACTCAGTTAGCCTCAATTCCAAAAAGGAGCGGAGTGACTAACGAGAGACAGCTCAGCTAATAACAGGGTGAGCATTCAGAGGAGGCACGAACCAACAAAGCTACTGGCAATAACTCTGCATTTGCTTTCATTTTGTCACAAGCAAAAGAAAATAATTGCTCATACTCTGAGCCCAATACACAGAAACATGTCATACACACAAATATGCAACAAATCCACGTGGTCATTGATACAGTTTGCCAGGCAGACACACGAAAGCCACGGAGGCTCTCAAAACCTCTGAACTAGAATCGGAGGTTTTACCTTGCAGAGATTGTAGTCTTTAACATTCTCAGTGATAGAATATTGAGGTTTACAGTGTGTGTGTGTGTGTGTGTGTGTGTGTGTGTGTGTGTGTGTGTGTGTGTGTGTGTGTGTGTGTGTGTCTGTGTGTCCATTTTCATCTATGCATGTTTCTACATGGTTTTGGGAAAAGCATTCTACCTCTATTGCCTAAATCCAATTGGGTGACAGAATAGCTGCAGGTTAAACAGTACTTTCAATTACTAAGGATTCACACAAAAAATGTCAAAAGCACACTGTAGGTCATAATATATTAAATAAGCTACAGGCTCTTGGCACTGAACTTAATTGTTTTAAAAACTACCTGCTTAACTGGAAACAATGTGACATTTGGATTTGAGCTCATACACTCACAGACAGTGTGGTGTTCCACAAGGATCCATACTAAGTCCTCTTATTGCTTATATCAAAGATTTGCATTTGGTAGCAAAACAAGTACTTTTCATTTAATATGCTGACAATACCAATATTTTTCGAATAGAAAAAGATGAACATGGGTTGATAACTGTTATTACCAATGTTATACTGTAGATAGGATGGATATATGGTTCAAATGAATGTTAAAAAGAGTGCTTATATGATCTTCAAGTGTGAAAATAAAGCCCCATCAGATCATCTATGTCCCATTGTCATGGTTAATAATTTGGCTAAATGGGTTCCTATTCTTAGCTCTTAATTAAAAAACAAAACAACAACAACAAAAAAACAAACACATCTCTTATGTGTTCAGTAAAGTTGCAAAAAATATTGGTATTTTACAGATAGTAAGACATATTTTGTCACAAAAAGAAACAACTTGCAGAATGTATGGTAGATTGATCACTGACTCTAGCTGGAATGTTCATACAGTACTTCCATGTTATTTCAACCCCTGGAGTTGTTTGACATCAATAAACTTCAGATATGTACTTTCATATTTCAGTTTCTTAACAATTCACTTACCATCTCTTTTCACAGTTTCTATGTAACTAGATCTCACATCCAATGTCATCACACAAAATATGTTAATCTTCTACATAGACAACTCAGTTTTATGCTTCACTTCACAGTCACTCCTTATTTCAGAATTTCCAAAAAGATCTCAAACAGCTTTACAGAAAGGAGAGAACAATATAAATGAGGTACGATAACAGTATATGAAAGCAGTGCACATATATGCCATTGTAATTATTTGTTCTTCTTTTTTAGTTTGCTGTTTTTCTTGTTTAGACATTGTACATTTTTCCTATATTTTAGATATTTTAAAGATATTTAAGTCTGTTCATAAATTTGTGGCAAGCATATACAGCTGTTTTTAATTTTAATATTAGGTGGGTTCTTTTTACAAACCCACAGGGTTTGTTTTCATCCTACCGGTGCATTTCTTTGGTCATTGTACAGCATATTTCTTCTCTTTTGTTTTGTTTTATATGAACCAAATAAAGAAAAAGAAAAAAAAAGAAATACACAGAGGCTGCATTGTCTATATCTATCTTTGTTATCTGTGCTTTTCTCTAAAAACTTCCAGGAGCAAAATGAAATATATGAAAAAAGTATATTTTGAGAGATAGAAAAAAGCACAAATACAGCACAGTGATAGATAAAGAGAGCTGAAAATAGAGAGTAAGGAAGAGAGTCGGACAAATAGAGAGAAAGAAACAGAGACAGGGTCTAAGTGATGAGACAGATGAGGCCGCCAATGAGTGACAGAATGCCAAGGAGAGCGGAGGAGACAGAGACAGAGACAAGAAAGATTTGCCTTAATGTTATTCCAAGTTTCAATCAGCGCTCACCCTGCTCTGCTCTCATACAATCATCTTAGCAACACACTCTCTCTCACCCTCACACTCATACACACACACACACACACACACACACACACACACACACACACACACACACACACACACACACTATCTTTTTGCCCATCAACCTTGGCCTGACAGTCTGAGTACCATGGTAACGGTTCTCACAGGTTTGAACAGAGCACTGTGAGAAAAGAGAATTGAGGATTTAGGAAATAGATAAATGCACAAATTGATATATAGACTAAGAAACACACACACACACACACACAGAGAAACAAAGAGAAAATAATTGGTTGACAGACAGAAAACTGATAGAGGGGGGAGGGGATGTGTTTAAAGTGAGAAGTCGTAGGTAGACCAGGGCTGAAGGAATGACGGGAAAAGGGGTAGACAGACATAAAGAGAAAGTGATAAAGCCTGGGTTTAGACATGCCTTTATGGGTTCACACACACAGACACCCTTTGAAGTTGTAAAGAGATTTTGGGCTTACAACCCTGACAACAGTGACTGGAGAAAGACAGAAATTTGATTAAAGTTATGCACACAGACATGATGAGACACCAGAAATCAACGAAACAAGATCACATCAAAGATGGATTATGGAAAAAGGAAAAAGAGATAGGCTACAAAGAGGTGCACACATGTTCCATCATTTCATAATCTGAATAATGACAAGTTTTCTTGAAAGTCATCAGTTTAAAGCTTCATTACACAGGCTTTGACATGGAATTGATTAATTGTTTTCCCTTCTGACATTAACACAGGTTTAAAGGTCATAGGCTAGGGTCACAATTATACTATGAAGAACATTAAACACACATGCATGGCTCCAACATGATTGTTCTAGAGAGGAACAGTACATTGTACAACTTTTCTAAGATTTTCATGAATGAATCCTTACTGAAACCGCTGAAACAAAGATTATGGAATCTAACAGTCTTCCCCTTTGTATGTGGCACAAATCACTGCCATGATGCTATTTGAAGTGTGGTATTCATCCATTGAGAGCAGAAGTGAGTCTGGAAATGACAGGCGATGTTGCGAATTAGGTAGGTACAGGTTGGTCCAGCTTGTTTAGCACTGAAAGTGGTTCTGGGACTCTGCAAACTACCGATGAGCCAGCTGGAGCAAATGTGTGTTTCTCCTGCCACTGTTCATCCATCCAATTAAATAGTACATTCAGGAAAATGTATCAGAAGAACTAAAGTTGTGGGAGCTTGTCTTCAAAGTGGAATACAGTCAGCAATATTAACAACAACAACCACAATTAATTCACTGCAGCACTTAACAGTTTTATGGGATGGTGAGAACGTTGTAGGTACAAATGAACAAACCTGCCAAATACAGCGCAGAAAGAGTAATCAGACAAAACATAATTAGCAATCATGGCTTGTTATCAAAACAACAGTGCAGACCAAAATCCTGCACCACGGAAAAAAATGAAGCCAATTCCAATCTGCAGTATGCTATGTTCATCTCCCGACTCTTCATATCAGTTATTGCTCCCTAATAATTTATAGCAACTGTTGCTCACAACAAATGGAGAACAATTGGATAAGCCAACTAGGGTATAACTTAATTTCTTATTAAGTTATACCCTAGTTGGCTTATCCAAACAAACTGATTGTTATTGGGTATATTGTAAGTGTTTGGGATCCAACAGAGTGCATATTATGAACTACTCTTAAGCCTGTCTTTGTTCACATACGATGGCAGATCAGATATACTGCTGTTAGCCACATAATACCAATTTATAATAAACCCTAAATAGTTTGTCCCCTCTATTTTTTGGCCTATAAAGAAACTGTCTCCGAAACCTCTCCCTCTCCGTTTATGTGCTCGGCTTCATTATTTCCAAGCCTTTCAGGCATGAATTTGGCTCTCAGCAACCACGGGCTTTATTTGAATAAAATCGATCCTCTTGATTACGCCGCTGAAAATTGTGTCCACGCATGGCAGCGTCACACCCTCAATTTGTTCTAACAAGCAATAAGATGAGAATACAACCCTAAACACCAACGCTGGATGCAAATAAATGCACAATCGCATTACCCCAAAAAAAAAAAACACACACACGCACAAACACACGCACACACACACACACGTATCCAGACACAAACAGGAAGACATACAGCGATGCAGAAAGATGTGGGCAGATAAACACATAAATCCCTGAAAGCTCAATAACACACACAGAAAGGCACTTCAAACACAGGCTCATTAGAAAGCCTGCAGTGAAAGGAGAGTGGGGATGTTTAATAGCTTTAGGCTTCAAAACATAGAAACATTCGGCATTGTTGAAAATATATGGATGCTTTAATCATGACATCTGTGTATGTTTTCTTTCACATCTAGGATAATCCATGAAGATGAGACAATGATTTAATTTTAGCCAATCCTTCCTTCAAGAGGCAAGTTGGCAGGTCAGATTTCAGTTAAAGTTCAATTTAAGGTCCTTAAATGTCTACAGAGTGAGACATATTACATGTTCTATTACTGGATTTTTTTCTATAAGAGGATTGCTGTAAACTATGGTGATCAGCATATTCATGCTGCAAGAATTACATTTTTTTAATGGCCTGGTAAAATCTGAATAAAAGTCAGTTTTAACCCTCCTGTTGTCCTCGAGTCAAGGAAGGAAGGAAGGAAGGAAGGAAGGAAGGAAGGATGAGGGAAGAAGGAAGGAAGGCTGGAGGCGAGGAAGAAGCAAGGAAAGGAGGGAGGAAAGGAGGGAAGAAGGAAAAGAGGGGGAGGAAGGAGGGAAGGAAGGAAGAAAAGGGAGATATTTTATAATATTTTTCAGTAAAATAAAATACAAAAAAAAAATATATATGTTCAGCATGTATAATCCTTGAAGTTTAGAGGTGCAATGGGAAAACACAGAGCAAAGACAGCCCATGTAGAGTAACTTACACCTGTTGGGATCCAGGATAGCCACATTCACCATTAAAATGTATGTCTCCCTTCCTCTGTCTTGTATCTGACTCAGTGTTTGTGCAAGGATCTGCTCCTCGCTCTGCAACCATTTTTCTCATTGTTTGTCAGTCGCTCTTTTCCTTGCTCTCAATCTGTCTCTCTTGTCTTGCTCTTTTTCCACCCTAACCCACATTGTCATCAACCATTTCCACTTCTCTTTATCTAAACAATGTCATATTTGCTATAAGGTATTGTTAAGTATTAAAACGTGCACAATAAATAATGGAAAATGGGGCTTGGAAGTGCAAAGGCTGACAATTTGAGGTCTTTGTCCCGCATGTTGGTGTATACGTGTGAGCTGTCACTCACTTTCCAGTAGCTATTCAGAACTGTCTCTACTGAATATTTTCTCTTTTTTTCCCACCTATCTCCTGTCCTGTAATCCTTTGTTACCACGTGCTCTGGTTGAATCTGTACTGTAGCTGGTGTGTGTCTGTCTGTGGAAAGGCAGGTGTGTGTGTGTGTGTGTATGAGAATGTGAGAGACTGTGTGCAAATGGTTTTAAGTGTGTTTTGTTCTGCTCACTGTGGCAGGTGACAAAGAAGAAAAAAGAGGCTGTAAGAAGATGAACGGAGCAGAGGAATCAAGGAGAAATTAGAGAAAAGAAAAGAGCGAGTGTGGTGAGAGGGTAGAGAGAAGAGAGACTGCATTGCACAGCAGTGAGTGGGCTGCTCACAAAAGAAAAGTTAGAAGAGGATTTAAAGAAGAAAAAGTCAAAGGGACTCAGAGGAATATGAATATTTGAACTCTGTAACAAAGTCAAGTGATAAAATAGAAGTTGGAGCCTTAATACTGATAACAATGATGCAATCAAAATCTCAAATAAATATTGAATACTAACTATAAAAGCTTCTGGTGGATATCATAGACAGTGCTGGTGATTTAGCTGGACAGGAAGTGTTATGAATGAGTACTAAAGAATGAAAAACAGGATAGAGAGCAAAAGAAGGGTGGAGGGAGTGTCAGAAAAAAAGATAATGAATGATGTAAAATGAGAGGAAAAAGGAGAGGTGATGGGCGGAGGGCATTTTAATCATTGTAAGGTTAAAGAAAATGAGGGACCAAAGCGGAAGGGGTGATATATTATTCATAATTAGTCGACTTGTTATATTATTTAACAAACACAACCTCAGTGGAAAGGTCTTAACTGCAACAACCCCATCTGCTATTAATGGGAGGCTGGAAGAACTGTCTCTACTAGTTCATACACCCCAACAGCACATTACACAAAGATGCACTCACAGACATACAAATCACACACACACATTGCACTCTGTATATACAACAAAGTCACACAGTGAAAGCTCTGCAGGACTTCAAACACCCTTGATCATTCCTTTGCTTTATCCTCCTCCTTCAGTACAGACGGTTGTAGCTGTCTTAGTATCCTGTGCCATTCTCAGGGCATCAATATTTACTGTTTTATAAAAATGTGTTCACAGCTCTCACAGGGGTGGGGAGAAGGCCCGGGGCATACTTGGCTCTGGACAAAACATTACTTTAACAGTAGAAAAAAAAAATTAGACAGTGTAGTTGTTAAGATCCCTGCCTCTAGAACCACACGTACTCACCAGCCAGGGATTGATTCTCCTCTCCTGTGTCTCTTCTACTCATTGGCACTACTTTCTCAATAAAAGGAAAAGATGCCAAGGAGTGCACATGCTTCTTTTAAAGAGGAGTTCTAAGGGGAAGATTTTATATTTACTTTGACATAAAAAAAAGAGGTCAAAAGATTTCATTTTGATGCTGCAGAGGTACAAAGATTTTAGTGGATTTGTATTAGGCCATTCTTTCAGAGTTGTCAAGAGGGCCGCTCTTTTATGAAAAGGCAGACCAGCTTCTGTTATAACACAACTACATAATTAAAAAAGACCACAGGTTCATTGTACCTGCACTCCAGAATGACTCAAAGCGTTTTCAGAATTACCTAGAGGACCATAATATGCAGCTTTCCAAAACTGTCACAAATGTATTTTTAAAAAATAATTGTGTTATGTAGTTTGACAACACTGTGGTTAAGGTCTGGTTTGCTTCAGACACAAAAAACACTTAGAGTTAAGGTAACATCATGGTTTGGGTTAAAATTATCACTTGAAACGTGGTTTCTACTTCCTTGAAGTTATGCAACCTTCATCATCATGGCCACAGTAAGCACCATGACAATAGTCTCAGTTTTTTTTTTAAATGTCCCAGCTCGCAGTTATAAACATTAAGGGAACAGCGGTCACCTGCTTTTGCCATCTATCTAGCCATCCCAGCACACCTTCTCTTAATAAGGCAAGCTGTCACCTTACATTGACGTCATCTGAACTGCATTATCACAATTTCATCATAGTTATTACAGGAGATGGATGGCTTAAATGTAAATGTCTATAGTTTTTGCCAGCTTTACTTTAGACCTGTAATTTTTCTTTTGAGAATGAGCTGGCTGTTGTACTGTATTTTAAATGGTGGGTAGTTATTTAAATAGCTCAAACAAAGATGATTCATGCATGTGTGTTGGAAAAAGCCATTATTTTTATGACTCATATTTGTCTAAGTCAGATGTTTGGTAACACATAAAAGTATAGCTCTGTGACAAGGTAAAAAAGGGGCAATACTGTGGTAACCACAGCGATAAGTGCTGTGTAACAGCTTAATAAGACAAAGATCATATCTTACTAACAGGGTTTTGTTTTTGTACAGTCATAAAAGGGGCAACATTTGAATGCAATATGGGTACTACTGTAAGTAATGTAATTACAATGAGGTAATATTAGGTTCATATTGTCCCGCTTCCAGTAAGTCCATGTGGGATAAGCAGAAAACTATTTGAAATGTACAGTATTTTTCTTCACATATCAAAACACCCTCTCTGCTGTAATGTAGTCAACTCAAAACTCAAAATGGATTGTGACTGGGAACATATTAAACTCAGACTGAAACAGTTTTTAAAGAGGGATCAGTTATGTAGTCAGCAGTCTACTGTTTGTTGTTTCATCAAACTTGTGTGGTATGTTTGTGAGTTGTTAGTGTTTTGTGCTGCTTTGTACGTAGGTTGTTGAGTGTCATGTTGTGATGTGTGTATATGAATTGTTTAGTGTTGGGTTTTGTGCTTAAACACATGAATATGTAATGTTAAGTCTAGTGCAGTTTCGTAGGTATTTGATTGTTGAGCTTTAGGCATTTTATAAGCCCATCTAGGGATAGTCATTACTTTGAAACACAAATAGCAGTTTCATTACAAAAAACCATGAATCATTTCTTGGTTCCTACACATGAACTAGCTTAATCGTGCACTAAAAAATATTACTGAATATACTTTTCAACAGGATTGGCGCTTATCTTCAAACAGTCCTAAATCTTCAGTATTGCTAATTTCTGTCTTGGCAATTTTTTTTTTGACTGTTTCCAATAATAACACTAGCTGATTCTCTAGAGATGAAGATTACAAGTGCTTGACAGAGCCTGACAAGTCTGTCACTACTTCAGACTCAAATGGAGCAAACTTACTACTTCTCTTCCAGTCCCTAGTGAAAGACAGATTGTAGCCAGCTAAGACTCTTATTAAGGCATAGCTTAGAGTCATACCCCCAGAGGGAATACAGTAAGGCCTGCAACAGTACAAATCTACATAGACATTAAAAAGTTTACTCTCTCTCAATTGTTAAAACTGTATAATATGTGGCTGTTGAATAGAGACATACCTCCAAAAATGTAACAGCGTGCCTTGTTTTCATATAAATGTAATACCTTTGTTGTATTTTGTCTGAGGTGCAAATGGATTACTCAGCACCATTTGCACCTAAGACAAAATAAATAATGTTCACGATTCAGTATAACAACAACCAACACAATGATGGTTTGCAGTCTTTCATTCACTCCAGAATGTTAAAAGCAACCTGGAAGCCACACACCACTATGCAAAGATGGAGACACATATAATTTCAAGCCTTGTTAATGATGGGCCCAGAAACACATTACATTGATGTATCATTGCAGAAATATATTATTGAGAATTACACTGACCTCAGATACTGCAACACATATTGTTTTTTATGGTAATATTTTAAGTGAGCTGTATTCCCACTATTACAAAACAACACAAAAGAACAGTGCACATGGTGTCAACTGGAATGTTTCTATCAATTAAAGCATCAAAGAACAGGTGTTTGGAGGACAATAATATGAGCCATATTGGAAATACTGAAGTCAGTGTGCAGCATTTCATGTTCAGATCAGCACAAAAGCATTTGTTGTTAGTTGTGCCAACAGACACATCAGAAGCACTCATAACATGTAGCTGTGAAGAACACAACAGCCATTTAAGACTCTGCTCTGGGATTCTGGACTCATACCAGCAAAAGTTATTTCTGATTTACTTCACTTATGCATGTATGTATTCATATCTAAAATCCATATACAACTCTTCCAACAAATCAAATGATTATGAAAGAAACAGTTAACCTTGGAGAAGTTCTGCACTCGATTGATTCCTTTCTTTTTTTAATGCACTACAAGACGATAAATAGGAAAGAAGAAAAGTACATCCCTACACTGTGTGCTCTAGTGTTGGCACACTGTTAGATACTGCATTGTATTGCCTTTATCACTACTGTACAGTGCACATTTAGACATCCCCTCCAGGGTATTCTCTAAATATGTCTTTGTCAAGTACATCACAATCACAAGCATTTGTGTTGCATTATGTAGTCCCTGTGATTTGTTCTTTAGCAGCATATGTTTAAAATGTCTGGTGGTGCTGAATCAAATACAGCAATTCCCACTGTGGCCCCAAGCCAAAGCAAAAACTAGTCTGTAGGCTGATTCTCACAATGAAATGGCAGCTCTGTGCTGGAATTAGTGTTGGAAGAAATACTAATAGGGAGAATAATACACCTCACCCCCCACCCCCACACACAATGTATTAAAACAGCTGAATTATTAAATAAGCAATCTTTTTGTAAGTAGTTCAGGTGGCACTATGTATGACTGCTTTGAAGTGTAAACTGTGGTATTGCTATCAAGTATAAATTTCATATCTCTATCCTAATCCTCTAAAAAGAAGTATCTAAAGCTATTTAACAGCAATTGCAATATTGTAGTATAAACTATACTCAAGAATTTATGAAAACATTTTGCAGACATATTTTTTATTTAATAGCAATTATTTGAGTGCATACAACTTAAAAAGTGCCTGGTAAATATAGTGGACTAAACGTGTAACATTTTCTCTCAAATGTACTTGATTTCTAGTTCTGAATGTCAATTTTATAAAACACATCTGTATTAAAAAAGAACAAAAAGTACAGTAGCAGTAGCTTTAGCTAGCATGCAGGTTGGCCATTAACACCCTAGTACAAAGAACTGGTTGTGAGTAATAGAATGAGATGACATTTTCCTGCACCATTACACAACAGGGAAGAGTATTAAGGCCAGACAGAAATACTACATTCAACCTTTTCAATGTGTAATTAAAAACAGCTCAACATCACATTATTTCTGTGAAGGTAATGTGATTTCTTACACTGTTAAATGATTACACTACGCTTTATGTGACATTTATAAACCGGTTGAAATTTGGACAGTCATGCATTTGTGTGGCTTATGTGTTTAATGTCAATCCACCAAATATGGTTGAGGAATACTGGTATACCCGTATTCTTATAATATTTGTGGTTGTATTCTAATGAAAGGCTTCCAATGTGTAATTAAACGGTTGCTTGAAATTACGACTGTAATGCTCCAACCATGCTTGGTAGGTGAATACATTTGCAGTAATCTGAAGAAACAGTTAGAGTGGTTCAAAGTGTAACTTCTTTACATTTGACCATTACTCAGTACAGTCAGTCTGCTGGCTACTGAGCAAATCCACTGGATAACATAGAGGTTAAGTGCCTTGCTGAAGAGCACTATGAGAGCTGTAGCTAGCAAACAGAAGTGCACTTAAAACTATTCCCCTGCTCTCTGTGGCAATTTCTTTATTGCCTGTCAGTTCATTTATCATGTCATCTTCCTGTGATTACGGTGTTGTACTTGTAAGTCATTCTGGATAAAAGCTTCAGATAAGAGTGAGTAGACAGACTGAATCTTGAATGCTGAATGTAACTTGAACACATGTTGATGTTTCTAGAGCAGAACGTTGTGTGGGGATGAAAAATGAATATCGGACAGTGTGGTTACATGTACATGATTTCGGCTCTTTTACATGACTGTCAAACCGGCCAGATGAGAGCTTAAATGAAAGCAAGTAGGGTACACAAAGAGATGAAAAGGAAACAAGAGAAGCAGCAGAAGTAAGGTGGGAGGCTGGGAGAAAGAATGAAGACAGAAGAGACAGAGGAGAGATGTTAGCAGATTTAGATGTGTTTGTTTTTAATTCAGCAAATGTAATTCAAATGTGAGTCATTGTCATATACCCAACGTTCCTGGTACCAGACCATGGAGCAACAGCCTTCATTTAAGAAACCACTTTACTGCAGTGAGCCAACAATGATCATGTTAAACATTTTTTAAGTACACAAACCCAAAGGTTGGTATAAAAAAAAAGAACTAGCACCTTGATCATGCATATACATTTACAGTACATCAAATTTGTCAAGATAAAAAACATGTGCTTTACATATAAATGCTTATATTTAAACCCTCCTGTTGTCCTAGAGTCATGGAAGGAAGGAAGGAAGGAAGGAAGGAAAGAAAGGGGGAAGGAAGGAAGGGAGGAAGGAAGGAAGGAAAGAAAGGGGGAAGGAAGAAATGGAGGAAGCAAAGAAGGGAGATGGAAGGAAAGAAGGAAGGAAAGAAGGAAGCAGGGATGGAAGGAAGGAAGGAGGTAAGGAAGGAAGGAAAGGAGGGAGGGAGGAAGGAAAGAAAGGGGGAAGGAAGGAAGAAGGAAGGAAAGAAGGAAAAAAGGAAGGAGGGACGGAAAGAAAGGGGGAAGGAAGGAAGAAGGAAGGAAAGGAGGAAGCAAAGGAGGAAGAAGGAAGGAAAGAAGGAAGGAGGAAGCAAAGGAGGAAGAAGGAAGGAAAGAAGGAAAAAAGGAAGGAGGGACGGAAAGAAAGGGGGAAGGAAGGAAGAAGGAAGGAAAGGAGGAAGCACAGGAGGAGGGAGGGAAGGAAAGAAGAAGTGAGGGGGAAGGAAGGACAGAAGGAAGGAAGGAAGGGTCAATTTGACCCGGGAGGACGATACGAGGGTTAAAAGCAGTAGTGCTCAAGATCATTGGAACATCATTATCATCTTGCTCAAATAAGCAGAGGAGACTGTATTGATCTCAGGTGTCACAGGTTGTTTTGGTCCAGACATGATATACAGTAGCTCTGGTATAATAATTTACCACAATCTCTCTACATACACACACAGCATCTACAAACTACACAGAAAAACAACTCAGTATGCTGTTATTCTGTTTGCAATGTATTCCATATGGTTTCTTCTGTAAGTAAGGGGATTAACCACACATACCAACAAGCACAGATGCACCACAAGCACACACACAGAGGTAAATACCTTTCTTTATTCATGCACAGAACCACACACACGCACCCACTCCACATTAGGGTGGTTTCACAGGATCACCCATTACCACCCTTTGAAGTATGTGAGCTGCTAATGGTTTTGGATCCGATTCAGAGAGAGAGTCTGTGGCCTGTCTGTCCATTAGCAGGTTGACACACTCTGCTGACTAAACACAACACTTCGAGTGCCCTTGTCCTCTGTACCGCTCTCCCATGCCCCCTTTCATTGGGAGATCAAAATAACCTGATGAGTTTGTGTGTGTCTGCATACATAGAGTTCAGGTCTGAGAGTGATTGAGTTACTAACACACATTAGGCAGACAACAAATGACAAGAGATGAGAGCAGGGAGGGCAGAGGACCCAAATCAACTCTTCCCCCATTCAAACCTTTTGGTTTGGTTAAACTGTTGGATGAGTGGAAGCTGATTCTTCTTAAATGGCTGGTGGATTTTTTTTATTATTGAATTGTAAATCTATAAAAGTTCAATAGTGGTTGTTCAGTGTCTGAGAGCAGTGGGAAGACCAAAATAATTCAGTTTGACTCAATAGTAACTATTTGACCAAAACTCCAACCATACTCCAGTATAACAAGGTAAGATGAAGCATTCATGGGGTTCTTTTTGAAAACAGATTTGGACAGAAAACGGTCACATAAAACTGTACTTCCCGAGACAAGAACTCTAACTGTACCATATGAATAACTAATACTAGTAATAATAATAGAACTTAACTCAAGCCCATTTTAATGAGGCAGACATCAAGTTTTAGAGCAAACATATATGTCTTTCAAATTGGAGAAACTGGCTAAAGTCTCAGTGAGTTTGTTGAAGGTCTGAATGTGCAACTACTCTTCCAGTCTGCTGCACAGTGTTGAAATGAGTTGTCCATTACATTTATGGCTGAACTGATGCAATTCAAGGTTTTTTGCTGTGCTGGTCCAACTAATGTTAGATTGGTTCAATCGAAGCAGACATTTTTGTAATTTTCAAAGGTAATACTGACTGATATTCATCTGATTTATATGGACTATATGGACATATTCAATTTGATGGCAAACTGGCACCTGCGCGTAGTTAGCTTATTTTTGCATTTGTCTTGTGTAAAACAGTAAATACAACCTGACATAACTAATTTGACTGAGTGATTTTAAACTGATATAATCTCAGTGATTACCGACTGAAAATTACTTTCCCAAAACACACTCAATAAAGTATTCACCTATAAAAAACAAACTGTACACATTTGAACAGGTCTCAAAGTTTTGATTCAGCAATTAAAGCATTGGTGTGTTGGATCAACGCACTCATTGTTAAAACAGGTTTTAAACTTTGGTGAGTTTATTAAGCCCTTTTTGTGAGGTGAACATGTTCTTCTACACTAATAACAATAGAACATAGAGTGTAAAGCATTTGTGCTACTGGATTCTGCCATCTGTCACCAAAGCAGACTGTCTATGTCATTGATCGCCAGGGACTATAAAGACTTGACTACACACCTCGATGCACTGACTACTCTCGCTTCACATCCAGCCAAAGAATCAGACCCCACACTGAGCTTTTAGGGCAGCACTTTGCACTGTGCCCTTCAAAGAATGCCAAAGAGCATTCACCTCTCCTCTCCTCTCAGAGGCGATCGATAGCATACTTTTCTGCCTCCTTAGTAAAAAGCAAAGAAGACTTTTGCTGCACTGTGTGTGCACGTTTGTGTGTGTATGTTTGTGTGTGTAAGTGCATGTTGTGTGATTGTGCACTGAGAAACAGGAAGAGACAAACACACACGGTAAGCAAATACACACAAACTCACTAACTCATTCATACTCAGATGTGCACACTAGCAGGAGTCAGAGTGCTTACATATTCTTTCCATTACACATGCTGCTGAAATACAGAGAGCATGGTAGGGTGCTGGCTGAGTAGATAAATCTATAAATCAGATTTGATGTTTCCTGTTTGCCTGTAGCCTATTTGTGTGTGTGTGTGTGTGTGTGTGTATGTGTGTGTCTATGCCATATACTCAGTCAGCGTATCTGCTGTCCCAGACACAGATTAAAGAGCTGAAACTGATCTGTGATCAGCCATGCTGTAATCCCCTCCATGTTGGCCATCATCACTTCATCTCTGAACAACTCATGCCAGCAGACAGGATGAGCATTTATTAAGTAATGATATTAAAACTAATTCCCAAATATTTCCATTTGGGCTACAAAATTTGGAAATGTAAAGCATACTATGAATTTCAATAGCTGGCATTCATTAACAAACAGTTTAATGGGGAATTAATTAAAATCCATATTAATCAACAGAGCTGCTTCAAACAAGAAGGCATTCCAAATAAAAGGAAGTGTGACAGCGAGGGAGGAGACATTAGAAAGCCTTTATTGTACTGTAGATGCTAAATCATTAAAAAAACAACTGAGTCTGAATCAGGGCTTTAAAATAGACAATATGGTTGTGGCTTCACCTGTATGGTAACCACTACCAATGGGAACTAATCACAACGCTCAGAGAATTAAGCAACTGGTGAAACAAAGTGAAAATACTGAGGTGGAAAAAGTATGAGATGAAATTACACAGAAATATATACATGTACATCACGTTTGCTGTAGTTTAACTTTAACATCCACTCCATGTATCCCTTTGGTTAAGTTTCTGTATTCTGTCGACCGAAGGTTTAATGTGCGCAATAAGGAATCATTAGCATTGTGAAATCCACTAAAATGTCTAGCCATAGGGTAATCACGATTCTTAATTCTAATGGCATATTTATGCTCGGGATCCCTCAGGCTCCTTTTTGAACAGCCGACGTAGAAAAAGCCTTTTTCTCTTTGCTTTTCCCCCCTGTTTTCCAAGAGCCCCCGACACCGTTTTTTGATCTGCGTCTGATTAAAAAGAGCAACCAGTCATCTATTTTCCTAATCAACTGAGCAGCTAAAGGATTGACCTGACCCAATCTACTGCTGGGCTTCCATTTTTAATGTAATATTTTCTTTGTGGCACTTTGAGCAGCTGCAAATTTAGCTCATTGTTAATAAATGCACACAACACTTATTAATTGATGATTTGACCTCTTTTCACAAAGGTCAGGATTAACCAGAATTGTATTGTAATTGTATATAGAGTATATTAACAGACTGTACAGTGTGTGGGATGGGAGGTGCAAAGAGATGAGTAAGCAGACATATGGTAAAGTGAAAGAAGAAGATGGAAAATGTACAGATTTAAAATAGGAAATTCTGATGTTTGTATTTCAGAGGTAGATGGTAAAAATACAAATGGCAGATTACACCATTACATGGCAGGAAAGACATTCCATTACAGTAATGCATCTCAGTAACTGAAACCTTTCAAGAAATTAAGTTTTTCTAAATACAATCAGTTGACTGACAGAGCAAAAGGCATTAGCAAGAGGGACATATCTATATTATTGAAAAACCAATGCCCAATACACACAATTATGATAGTAAGTAGTTACATTTATTGACAAGTGAAGATCACAAATCTCAAATATTTTTGGCTGGACCACTGAGACCACTACAGAAACTTGCAGATACATATTTAACATCTATTGTTATAAAAATGAGGATTATACTGTGATTCAGATGTCTTAAATCATACAATGATTGTGTGTGTGTTCCTATTTTGACTGTTTTGATACTTCCTGTTTCAATGTTTTGCTGAGACTGGCAGAAAGAGTTCAGAGACAGGTCGGGGAGGTGTTACCTTTTGAACTTCTGCTTGTCTACTGATTAAGGGAACTGTGAAACCGTTATGATGCTATCTATGGAATATGTGGAATATGTCTGCCAGCTGTTGAGAAACCTATATGATGCTATCTATGGAATATGTCTGCCAGTTATGAGAGGTGGCTGAGACAAGCCCAAGTAAAGAACAGTATAAAACCAATCGGATATCGCTCCACGAGGAGCCTTTTCTATTGTAACTCTGTCTGTTGCATTGGTAAAACGCTCCACTCTTGTTCAAGTTTAATAAATTCAACTTAAACTTTGATATTTCGAATCCGGTCTCCTTTATTAAGGGTAAATCATTAATTTCATATAACATCTATGAATTCACATTATAGACACTAAACCACTAAACATCCCTGTAACAAACTAGCCACAATGTCTCATATTGACCACTCTATAATACAAAACTGCATGAAGCTGATGTGAAACAGCACCACATGCATACTTTGGGTCCAGCATCATTGCTATGTCAGCGTTGTCTAGTCCTGATAATCTGCTTGAGGGAGAGGTGAAACTTACACACAGAGTAGACAGTAAGATAGGGAGAGACAAAATTATTAAGAAAAGTCAGATGACCAAGATATGATTGACGTAGGAATGCGGGGAGATAGCATTAAATAGAGACAAAGAGGGGGCATATAAGAATAAGAAGCAACATGTGACAATAAAACAGTTGGTGGCATGAAAGAAAAAAAATGAAAAGGAAGATATAGACAAAAGAAGAACGGGGAGAGCTGAGAGGGGAGAGAAAGCAATCGTGGTAAAAATATATTAGAAGGCAGAGAGACAGCAGGAGAAAGAAAGGTATAAAGAGGAAGCAGTGACCCCTGTCTGACTAATCATAGCAAAAGTAGAAGTTTTTCCATATGTCAACACCTACACAGACACTCATATACACTAACTTTTGCTATACACTGACATACATATTGGCACATGCATGCTGAGGTATATAGACACCTGAATATAACCTTCACCACCCACACTTGTGGTAAAGCCTAGGTGGTTTGCAGTACAGACTATGCACAAACTGGTTTTTAATACAATAAGTGAAAACACATGTGAACATATAAACAGACATGCACAGGACATTTTACATATACACAAAAACATGCATGCATAAAACAAACAAGCAAGCACACACACACACACACACACACACACACACACACACACACTCAATCCTCAATCCTCAATCCCGCTGAAAGTTGTTCCAAGACTCTGCAAGAGACCAGACCTGTCTGACATCCCAATTACTCTGCACTTTAACCACCGTTTCCTCCTGGGTGAGTCTGTCCACACACTCCACAAGAACATGCACAATGCATGCAAACGCATAAAGGAACACACACACACACACACACACACACACACACACACACACACACACACACACACACACACACACACACACACAAATTCATTTCTACACACACGTTCATTCAAGCATATCCAGGGAACACAATGAACAGTTGTCCATTTAAAGCACAGATCAACAGATCCAAACAAACACAAACACACACACACACACACACACACACACACGCACAGGTAGCCAAGACTATTTGAAGCAGTATTGTTCTCATTAAAGAAGGCACACAACTCCCATTTGCCTTCCTAGTTAGATTTCCTCATCTCTTCATTTTCTCTCCTCTTTATTTCCATAAACACTCAATACAGACTAAGTCATGCACATACATAGCTTCCCAATACTAAGAGATTTGTACACTGAAACATGCAGGTTATGCTTTCCAAGTGACTGGCTGGCTACATTATGTTCCCACTGTGCCTCTGTGCTTCTCCTCTGAGTCCAAAGAGAAAAAAAAGAGGTGTGTTTCTTCAATGAAAGTAGCCCAAAGATTAATTCACTTAATCTTGGCCTGTAAATGGGGTATTCAAGCGGCTTAAAAAACAAATTGAATGCAAAGGCTGAGAGTAATAACAACATTTGTCTTAGCTGCGGCACAATGCCCTTTTCCACAGCACTCTTCCACATGAGCTGGTGGCTAGATTTCCAACATCCATTATGACAGAAGTGGATGCACATGTACGTACACGCACGGACTGACAAACACACAAACTTGCTCTCCCATACACATTTTGACAATGCTACCTATATGAAGTGACAAAAAGACAGAGAGAGAAAGACAAGGGAGACTTGATATCAATGAAGAGAGTATGGCTGTGTGTGCTGTGTGTGCTGTGTGTGCGTTTGTGTGTACATGAGTGAGATAGTTGAACAGATGTTGTGCTGCAGTTTTTTTTATGTGTAATCCCCAGCTTCATCATGTTACTCATCAGGCATGTGCAGATCAAAGGGTTAATGTTGCAGAATATAGGTTAAACTCAAAGAGGGACACGAGCAATAAGCAACAGTTTAATTCTCCAGTGACAAGTCAATGCAACTCTACATAATGCAAGATTTACAGCTTTTTTATGGCTACAACATTCAGCTAATGACTTAGTAATGTATGCTGATTATTTTTACATGAGCAGTAACTAATTAGTTAATGTAATAAGCTCGTAGTCTCATTAAATCACTGTCCTCACCATGTAATATATTCCCTATTACTAAATTATGTATGTTTGATTAATCAGTGTTTTTCATGCCATATATTAGAAACTCATTTAGGCTATCATTGGTGTCCCCAAAAAAATCAATCTTGCCTTTTGCTATGTTGATGTTTGTGATATCTTGATGCTATTACATGTAAAACACATTCATGGCACATGTATAAGCAAACAATTCTTCCAAGTTACTAAAACTATTTTTTTTCAAGATATATGTACAGCATACATATTCACAATGAGACATTTATAAAGACACTACATTTTTTATTCTACTTGATTTTTATGAGTGCTATAACATTTTTTTATCCCAGTTTTTATGTCATTTTTCTTAATGGGGACATATTGTGCTTTTAGCAATTTTATGTCATTTATACTCTTATGCTGTTGGATTACTATATTAACTATATAGTGTCTGGATGTATTTGAGAAGTTGGCGTTTTGCATAAAGAACAACAAAAAGTGAAATCTTACAACTGTTTGTTTTTCACTATCCAGATAGTGAAAGTCTGTTAAGAGGAAGATAACCAATTAGATCATTGGAAGGAGGGGGGGGGGGGGGGGGGGGGGGGGGGGGGGCTTAAAGACAGAAGCTAAAACAGCCCATTTCAGACAAAGGCTGAACTGAGATGCTGCATAAAAGAGCTAGTATGAGTTGATTAAGTTGTTTCATTTTTTGGTACTGCAAAGATATCCCAGTTTAGCCCAAGAATAAAAATAAAGACCATATAATGTGCATGATATGTCTCCTTTAAACCTGTAGGTATTTGCATAAAGATCACTCTTGCTCTCCCAGTCAGGAAGCTTAGTTATCTGAGATTAGCCCAAAGTTCAAAATAAGTATTACAAAACTTATATTTCTTATAATAGTAGTCCATGGAATCATTAGCAATAGGACTTTGACTGAGGATTTATGTGCTTGGATTAAAGCAAACACAAAACACAATAGATATGACAAAAAACATACTTTAGCACTCCCAGAATAGACCAACGAGGAGTTCACTTCCTTTATATGGCAAGGGAATCTTCTTAAGGGCAACTAAAGCTATACTGTACAGCCAAACATGAACCATAGCGTTTGAGTTTGAAATAAATCAATAGCTGATGACAAGCTGTGCTTCACAGTAATTACAACACCTATACTACAATACAATGTGTAGCAGAGCAGTCAAATGTCATTGTAATTAAAACATGATAGCACATTTTTCAGCACTTCATCAGTAACAACTAAAACTAACCCTAATACCTTAATATCACCAAGCTATTGTGAGAGTGCATCCAATACTAGGTTGGATTTTCAGTCACACTAACATGCACATTAGCTATTTTTAAATGTGACTAACATAATAAAAACAGGAGACCAGTAGCACCTGATTAGAAATACTCACCCACCAGGATAGTCACTTGGACTCAGGCCCTGGCTGCAGTTTGGCCAGCTGCACCAAACATGCTTGGCAGTATTCATGGGCGGGAAACCAGTGTGGGGTTAGTGTCATTGTTTTAGCAACTCCTGTAGTACAAGAGGTATAACACTGCTTAAGTCAGTGTGTCTAAATCTCCTCCCTGCTGCTAACAGCGGTGAAAGACCAGTTTAATTTGTGCTGCTTTTGACACTGTTTTAACACTGATGATTTGGTTTATTGACACTGTTTCAAATTTCCATCACCTCCTATGCCTCGATGCAGCTGAATTCTGGCACTCCCCGAAGATTAATTTTAGGTCTGCAGCTTTTTCCTATCTATTAATGCAAAAATAATTTCAATGAATTCAAATGTATTCAAAATCAAGTTAAAATGATGTTGATGATGATGACGATGTACAATAAGTGGTTCCTAAGTGGATCTCCAAATCATCTGAAAAAGCAATTATGAAGGCTGTTACATGATCAATCAAGCTGTAAAACAGTTAGATATCACCTAAGGGAATTTTAGTATTAGGTGACATAGCCTGGCCCATTCAACGCAACGGCTGTGCTCCGATGTAGCAACAGATTATAATAACAACGGTAATATTGAACGACAAGGTGTCAGAGAAAATCCTTGCCTCCTGACCATCTTTCCTCGAGCTGTCTCTCCTCATCTTTCTCTCTTTTCTGATAAATGCCGCCCCCCTCTCTTCTCCTCCTCTCTTCCTCCTCCTATCCTGCCATCGCACTCTCCATCTCACAGAGCCTTGTCTAACGAAGTGGACAGATTCTGACGGGTTCTAATAAGAACACATTCCACTAGAATAACTTTCAGATCCTGTGCTGTGCTCACACATGCACGTACACACACACACACACACACTCTACAGTGGCAGAGTTAAAGATTTACACACTCGAACTACAGTCCCAATTATTAACTTTTAAATTAATGAGTATGAACTCAGTAATATTCAATGATCTGGACAGGTTGTGTGCTGAGGAGGGCAGCGGAGGACAGAGCAAGTGAAAATGAGAGGTAGTCCATGTGAGCTTCATGGTGTGTGGCCCTGTATATGTAGGAATGTGTGAGCATGCTACGTTACTGACATTGTTAAGGGAATTATGCTGCATGACTTGTCAGTGTACACTTGGATCAGTGCTACCATGCTGTAACATAGATAGCCTCACAGTAGTGTTCAATTCCCGGAGAGAAATTTCAATTCTTTAAGGAGACCAACACACCAGTAGTCCAGGAATAAAGCTGAATACAGTCATGGTATCCTGGTCATTACTGTGCATATCTGACTACGAGATGTTTGCAATGCTTGTGATTTATGACACTGATGAACAAACATGAATATGAGTGTTATACTGATTTATTAAGCTGCGTATGTTTGAATACACCATTTAAAAAACAACTGAGAGAAGGCTTGTGCACTATGCTATCATGTGTTGCAATGCAAGTAGCTTAAGTTTTTAAGATATTCTTGTCAAGTCGAATTCATATGGATTAATCATAGGCTGCTGTGAAATGAAGCAGTTCCGATTCCTTCTGCTATAAAAATAATGTAATTTATGCAGTAGATCAGTAGTATTTTTGTCTCAAAGGTACTGTCATGAATTCAATAAAATATTAATTAATTAAGGAAAAAATTTAAGAGTTGTGTGAGACTGAAAGAGAATGTAGTGTGGCTGTGTGTTTGGCTGTGATTTATGTCCATCTGTTAAGGGCATTGGGTGTACACACACACACACACACACATACACAGTGCAAGTGCTGCTTTATGAGTTTTCATGCATAAACAGACATGCATTACTTCCTAGAAAAGAAGCTAGTAGAGACTTTTTTTTAATCAGACATATTTGTAATCAGTAGAGAGAGGAGGGCACAGATTGTGAAAGACTAGGTAGATGACAAAAAAAGAGAGAAAAAAAAACAAGGAGGCAGGAATGTGATTATGGCCAGATGATAAAACCACAGAGGTGAGCCAAATAGGGATTAAAAGAATTAGGGATACTTAGGGACAAGATAAAGGCAGGAGGCAAGAGGTACAAAAACAGGATGAAATGAAAAACGGAGGAATCTGTGGATAAAACGCAGGCAGGGAGGGGGGTTAGGGGGGGGGGGCGATAGTTAGCTATCAGACAGATGAGAGAAAGGGAGTCATTTTTTGTTAATTAGATTTTAAAAATGAGAATACAGGAGAGAAGAGCAAGAAAGACACAGAGGTAGAATTAGGGAAAGGAGATTTATTGACAATGGAGGGAGTGCAAAGGAACAATAGATTTTTTTTAAAGGAGGAAGAGAGCAATTTAGACAGAGGAAGACAGGGTGGAAGAGAGAAATGGCAGCGCAATTAACAACTAGACCTTGTTTCCTAACCCTGACTCACTTGTCTCGCTGCGTGATAAATCTACCAATGCGGACACACACACTCACACCCAAAATACAAGGCAGGTGCACACGTACGGAGATACACAGGGGTCAAACATAGCTAAACAAGTATTGAGCTGATCTAATCTGAGCCAAACCAGTCTGCTTCCTCCAGCCTTAATCCTATTATTACCACCTCCTAATGGGAACCATCACATTCCACACACACGCAGACAAGACTCTGGACTGGCACCAGGTTTACCTTAGAGAAAGGAAATGGCAACTTTATGGTTTTGTTTTTCATCAAATTAGAACATAACTCACTGACATTTTTCCAACATGGCTGATGATATTTTAATATGCACAATGAGTCATTTTTTGACTGTAGAATGTGTAGAAATGAGCAATATTGCATTTATCAGTGTTAGTAAAGCACTGTGGTAGAACTATAAGGATATGCCATATTGTTCTCTTGTCAACCAGCCGATTCTTAAAATTAGCCACCCAAATACAGAAGGCTAGAACTACATGGCTCAGTGAAATAATGGGAATTCTTCAAACTTGACTAAGAACATTTGTTTTGGCAACAGGATGCAACAAAAGTATTTTATTCTGTTTGACAGGGTATAAAATGAATTATACTGAGGACCAGGAAACCATGACTTGTCCTGTGGCCCTGGAGGTGCAAACAGACTGATGCCTATGTCAAATGGCCTGGCATGCTTAATGAGATCAGAAAAGGGTAATCTGATTCTATGTCAGACAGACTCTAGGAGCATCCCATTTAGCCACCTACAGTGTCACTAACACTAACTTAAAGGCACATCCTTCACTTTTCCTACACTTATGTAATGGAGATGCGTGTAGTAATGGAGATGCAATGTTAAAGCAGAGCAGGAGTTTAAGTTTGATGTAAGAAAATCATACAAAGTACACTGTACATTGAGCTGATATTTCTGTCAGAAACATCTTAATCAAAGAAATGTGCTGATTTGAATTGCAAATGGAAAATATTAATGTCCCATAATTGTTGGGACATCATAGTAGGTGGTAGGAGACCTTGCCTCAGTTACACTACAGTATCAACACATTTACATACTGTACAGTGACTCATTAGAGCATACAGCTCAGGTACAAGGTCAAACGCAACCCCTTTTCTTCATCTGTGTAGGCGTCTGCGGGGTTATACATACATGTGTTAAAGCGACTCTTACCTTTCACACAGCACTTTGAAAAAACAGCAACAACCCCTCCTCCCTCCTATGTCCCACCCTCCGCGAACACGCACTACAATAGTTTTCTGATATAGTCTTCTTTTTCCCCGTGGGAGCGGCTGGAGGTGGAAGCCGTGGCCTGCTTTTGTTGGTCATTGTCAGTCACTACTGTCTGTTTATGGCTATCTCCGTGGGTCATGGATGTATTATAATACCGTGGATCTACAACAGACTCTCTTCCGGGTGGGGGTATGCGCGCGATTACGAAATGCGGAAGGGGAAAACAGGCAGGTCGCTCGGCCAGTCATATCATTCGGACCGGTCAGAGTTTTCACTGAATATTATGAGAATGGAATAATGATGAGTTTCTATGCGTGGTGGATCTCTCTACCATTTTAGAGTGCCACTACCTAATTAATAGCATTTTAACCTAAACAAAAAATGTGTAAAAATGTAACAAAGGTAAGGGTAGCTTTAATGGGAGTTTGTATTTCTGAGTGATCTTATAAGCATGTGTGTGGATTAAATTTTGCTGGAGCAGGATGGATCTGTCAACTGATATGAACGTATTAGCCAATTAAGTGATGCTGGAATGCAACCTCAGGTCAAGCCCGTGTAGGAAATCAGTTAATTATAGCTCTACATACAATCATATATGGAACCAACAAACATATACAAAGGTGCAATATGCACACAGAAAAATCATTGTTTTTGCTCTTCTCTCTTTCTTTTAAAATTGGTATGCATACCTCATACATCATCGGTGTGCAGACTCAACACAGTCAGTGGGTCAACCAGCCCATTGACTTTTACTGTATGAATGTGTTTGCCCCACCAAGATGGGAATGTTAATCTTTTTTAGTCCACGCCTCAGACCATTGGTCACAATGACATTGTCTATTCCCCCAAGTGTTTCCCATGTAGTTCCTGAGGAGGGATAAAGTCGGCATGCAGATCTAAGCTCAGGGGTAAAACTGCTGGCCCATTTCAACATTTTATTTGTTTGACTATCTTGGTCATTCTCCCTCTGCCTTTCTCCCTCTCTCACTTTCTTCCTTCTTAAAAATACTGTTCTGATCTTTCTCTACACGTAGTTATTCCTTTGTGTTGTGTTAATGTCTTATATTTTCTGATGCACATCTATAAATATTAGTTATATTTCTATCATTTTAATAAAAGGTATCATGCTTATAATTTAGCACTAGAAACTAAAAATGAACATGGCATACATTTTTAGGTTACAAAGTAATTCAAATGGACTTTCTAGTTGGATATATTCAACAGGTCAATTCATTTTGAAATGTATTTTTAACAAACCAAAGGTGATGTGTTCATTTTTAATGGGGGGATGGCTCAGTGGGAGGAGAAGGATTAGGACTGCAGGATTATTTTATAGCCTTAGTCAATACTGTGATATTAAAACTGCAATTATAATTCCAATTTAATACAACTGCTTTTGTGACCTGTTCTTTTAATGGATGTGGACATTAAGCGTAATGATTATTTTTCAAAACACACCATAGTTTTGATGGCATAAATTGTACCCTGAATTATGCAACTGTAGCAGCTGAGAGTGATGAGTCAGTGTAGGTTAATTTTCTCAGTCGCATTACCTGCTGCACTCCCAGATTACACCAAACATCTGGAGTAAAACCTATCTGTGGTCATGTCTCCCCTAATATCTCTTGGTACTGAAGTGGCTTGGTCTTGGGGTGCATTTTCAGCAGCACATACACTACTGAATGATCATTGCAATGTGACTGGAATACTACACGCAGCAGTGTGTCTCTATGATCTTCTTAGTCTTCCGTGACTACACATTGCTACTTGTCACGTTAATCATGACAATAACACTACTCTATAGAGCATACAGGCTACAATACAGTAAAGAATTGAGTATTTATAGTTTATAGTTCAGAGCAGTGGTTCTCAACTTTGGTCCAGGGACCCCCAGGGGGTCCTTGAGAGTATTCCAGGGAGTATTTTAATATCACTATTATTTCTGGACTAGAAGTTAAACCAATTAAATCATTTATAATATTGACTATTCTTTACATAGGCTTCACACAATTCACTGTTAATATGTCAGTTAAAATCCTATCAAATGATCCCTGAGACTACATCTTATCGTCTGCAGCCTGATGTTTATCCATTTGGGGTCCATGACACCAACGAGGTTGAGAACCACTACTTTAAAGAACATCATAGATCCAAGACAAAACACATGGGCAAGACTGGGAGAAAAAAGGCACAATTACAAATGTGTCTACTACTTCAGCACTACAGACAGTACCATGGATTTATCAATACACAGCACAGTTAGGTTGCTGATATTTCAGATCCATGGTCAGGGTCATAGATTCCAACTTGTACAAACCTCAGTCAGGTAAAGGATCAATGAGTGAGGCAGAAAACTAACATTCAACTAAGCAACCCCTCTGTCCCTGCACTCTCTCTGCTACTAGGGGATGTAGAAGGGGGGTGGCAGGTTGGTCATTTTGCTAACAAATCACCTACTGATTACAAGTCTGTATACCACCCTTGTTCAAGCATCCAACTGAAGTGGTTGAACATGATACTGAATCTCTAGCTACTTGCCCCAGGGACACTGAGCTTGACCCAGTCAGACCTGCCAATGGAAGGGGGCAAGAGGACAAGGGATTTCCACAAAGTGATCAATGAAGTTTTATAAGTGAAGTGTTTCTGCTATGACACCTATTGACAGTGAGGTCGCTCTTTTGAGCAAACCACCAATCTTTTCTTTTCTTTTCTCCTCTGTAGCACACAGAGACGTTGCTGCACGCTCACACAGCGCACAAGCGGCTGGCAGTGCCGTCTTTTGGTTGTTGTCTGTCGGATGGGATGATTAATGAGGCACGTCCAGAACACATTCATCCGGGACCGAGAATCCCTGGAATCAGCCACACTGAACCTTCAGAATACCGGCTCAGACACTGTCAGCAACATCAGAGTGACACAAAACCAAGTCATAGAGGGATCCAGGAAAAATATTAAACGAAATGTAACTGGTCCTTTTGAGATGATAGGACCAATAATCGGCACAGCTGGAATGTTTCTAAGTATACCACCGAAAAGTATGGTTAAGGTTATAAAAACAAGAATGAATGAGAATATTAGAGTATACATTAATCAACGCCTCGCCATGTGCAAACTATATACAAATAATAATCAAAGTTAGAATCAAGTATTTAGGAAATTATGTCTGACGAAATACTGAAATGGTTTATTAATATGAAAAAGACATGTATGTATATTTTGTGTAGCTATAAGAGAGGCAATTTCTGTATTTTAGTTATGGATCATCATCCGAACCAGCCTTAAAAGTATGTAAGGGTCGTTAAAAGGCCCCTGGAAACAGAGGAGAGGCTATTACAAATTCACACTGTACATATAGATTAAAAACTAAAAAGCTCAAAATCTGAAATATTTAATATGCCTATGAGTCACTGATAAAACTCTATGGCGCTTCTAAAAAGTCCATTAGATCGTAACCCCCTTCTTAAAATTTTGAGATTCAACAAAACGTCTGTATTGGGATTTCTTTGGGGCAAATATGGTGTAAATGGGCTGAAAAACAAATCCAATGTTCTCATACAACGTTAATCCAAAAATCCTAAAAGGGCTGAGAAAATAACATGTGAAATGGTATCACTCTCTCAAATGCACTCTACCCCCAGGATTGAAACTGAAAAATGAATAAATAAAAACAGCAAACCACAACTGATACGTTGTAATATGAATCAGTAATTCAATAATACATCCCATTTTTTTGTAAGCACTGAAATCGTCAAAATCAGCCAATGGGTAGAACCTCTCTGGCGCGTTTCTACAATCTCTGGAGCAAAGATCCTGAAGAGTTAACACGTGTAAGTCTAAACTCAGAAGGTAAATCCCCTTCTCCCTCTCTCTCTCCCTCTCTCTTCCCTTTCCCCTGTGCAAACTGGCTATGCGTCTCCCGAGAGCGCCAGCTGGCACCACCGTCGGGATACCTGCAGCCTCGCCGGTGAACGTACCGCTCCTGCCTCACCTGCTCAGCTGCAGAAACAGTCTCGGTCTCCCTTCCATTAATGTTCAGTCTCACCCGATCAGCGCTTTGGAGTCACACTCAAAAAGAGAAAAAAGAAATAAATTGAACAACTTACGGGTTGTTGGCAAAGCTCCATGCACGCAGTTGACATGGCAGAAAATCCACATAGAGACCGGCCATAACAACGTCAATCCCTGGGCAGGACGGTGCCGGTGCATCTTCACGGCCGTTGAGGACGCAGCAGACGAAGAGAGGGAGAGGAAACACTCAGGGAAAAAAACAGCCGGGTGGTAGTAACGCCGGTCGGTCCGTCAGACTGGCTTTGCTGTTGAGGACTGGCGGAGAGGAGCCTGGCTGCACAGACTCTCTCTCGCTCTCAGTCTCTCTCTCTCTCTCTCTCTCTCACTCAATCTTTCTCTCTCTCCCTGTATCTCTATGTGTATGCCTCTCTCTCTCTCTCTCTCTCTCTCTCTTTCTGTATCTCTCTCTCTCTACGTCTATCTCTCCAGCAAAGAGACGATAAGGATCACGCCGACAGTCAGGCTGGCCTGGACATGCAAGCGCAACGCACTTCTCCTCTCTGCAGCTATCTCGCTTCCCTGTTTTGCGATTCCCAGCTTTAAAACACACACACACACACACACACACACACACACAAAACAAAACAACAACAAACGTATCTCCACCTGCACAGCACGAGAGCAAATGTATTGTACAGTATAGGCTCCAGGAGTTCACAGAGCCATGACAGTGCGCAGCTCAAATCCACTGAACCGATTTCTCTTCTCCAGCGCTCTGGTTCGCTGTCCGCGGTGCTGAACTTATCTCAGTCTTTCTGTCTGTCTCTCTCCCTACCTCCCTCCCTCCCTCCCTCTCGAAATGTCTTTCCGTTTCTCATAGCAAGACAGTGCCCCCCTCCTTCTCTAGGTGGTGGTAGCCTTTTAGTGTGTGTATACTTCACACCAAATGACCTAAGTAAAACTACAAACACTGACTAACAGTTTGTCTTGATCTCATTGATTGACCTCTTTCATAGAAAAACAAACTCTGGATATGGTACAGGAAGGCTTCATTAACAAATAAGCAGCTCTGAACATTCATGGCATACAGTTGCTTTTCCCTTATTAGTTTTGTTAGAGAATATATGTGTCAGACATGAGTTACTGGCACAAAAGTATGATTAAGTTTACAAAATGTTACACTACTTTTGCCAAAGTGAATTTTGAAATCATCTCAATGTGTGTTGGCATGTTACAGGGCTGCAGACAACATGCACGATGGATTACATTTAGATGTGTTGTCTAAACTATACACAATACCACATATAGATAACCTAAAACATTTATTCAGAAAATTGAACTCACCTACTTGAATAGTCTAACTCCAGTATAGGGCACCAATCTGTAATTAAAGTTTACCTTTTTACTCTTAATGGATTTTCCTGTTTTAACTTGGCATACTTCAGTTTTATTGCTGCCAGCTCACACAACCTAGGACTATCTGGGGCTGTTTGAGGAACAGATTGGGTTCAGGGTTGGATTAGACTTTTGCATTCTTGACAAAAAACATTGCACTTGTATTGTGGAGCTATTGCACTCAAAAACTGCGGGAAGGTGTTAAAACTGTAGACAGCAAACAAACATGAAAAACTTGCAAAGAGGCAAAAGTACTTTGACAGTTATGCGGCGTAGAAATCTGTAAGATTTGATATCTTGTAAATGTCATTTTTTGCATAAACTGGCTTGCACTTCTAGGTGCCCCGGAAGCTTCAGATGAGGTGATTTGGTTTAGTCTTAACAGTATTCATCAAAGAAGGCATGCTTTTGCTAGAAAGTCAGCGTGAAAAATAAAGTCAGCATTGCATAACCACCAAAGTGCTTCTGCCTCCTCGCAAGTTTTTATGCATGTTTGCTGCTGAGAGCACCTGCTGAAAGATGTCCTACAAAAATTCCTTTCAGACAAACTAAGGTCACTCACACTGAACTTATTGTCCATTGCAATTCTGTTGGTCCTCTAGTCTTTTTGCTCAGGGCGCTTTTTGGAGACTCTATAACACCTTGGTCCACATGTTTTGACTAGATGTTAATGATGGTGACAACTGAGCTCCCGACCACATTTCCCCAGTTATATTTCACAATCGTGTGTCTCTGCCTAATTCTGCCTCCGACCTGTAGAGATAGTTCCTTTGGTTTGAGTCCTTCTGCTGAAAACATTGTCTATATATAGGTATTGTCTATATTTATTACTTTCCACTCTACTGATTGTGGTTTGTTTGTAGTGATGGTGATGCTGCTATATGAAGAAAAAATAATCTTTTGGAGACTAGTTTTCATAAAGACAAATTGCTTTCTATATCTGGCTGTCAACATGTGTCACTATTATGTCTCAGTCACTGTCATCTGGCTAGAACATAATGTGTGATTATCATTACAGCTGGGAACATTTCTATAAATGCAGAAAAATAGTAAAATTAAAAACTAAATTCATAATAGACAGCTCCCTCAGTGTTAATGTCTCATTTATTTCTGCAAATGGATTGACTATGACAGTCAGCACGCCATCATCATGGATGCTGCCCATAGGTTGAAACATTTTATTGGATTATTAGTCACTACAAACAGAGGTTTTAAAAGTTTGCAGCATAGATAGAACAGTATATGGTATTTACTATATTTACTGCTATGTAAATTGTTATTTATACAGTAATTAATTAGAAATGTACAGTAAGTCAATGCCATTTATTAGGTGTATTTGAGCATATACTACTAATTAATGTACTAACATGCTAATTTTAGCAGGTAAAATGTTTATCAAGTTCATCTCAATTTAGCTCGTTAGTCTAGAGGCTGAGTCTTCTCTTTCTGCAATACATGTTGAGATATTTATTAGCATTAGTCAGAAGTTTGACTTTTTTCTGAAGAAAAGTCAGGAGATAAATATTAGTAGGATTCATCCTCGTAGGACCATGAATATCTGGACAAAAGTCCATGGCAATCCATCCAACAGTTGTTGAAATATTTCAATTTGGACAAAAGTGGAGACAGACCAACATTGCCACCCATAGAATGACAATATCAATTATGACTTCATGTCTGTGGTCAGAGCCATCCCAAAGAAAAAACAAAAGAGAAAGAAAATGCTTCTTTATATCTTTTTCTTCTCACTCTTTTCTTCTCTTTTTTATTGGCTGTTTCAATCATTTTCTGCCAGATCTCCTGTTCCCTCTTCTGCCTGTTGATCACTCCATCCACCCCTCCACAGTGAATTTTTCAGTATGACAGTGCTCCTTCTCCACAAAGACCGCAAATGGGTTTGTCAATATGTCATGCATGGTAATTTACAGCCATCATTCTTTTCATAAAAAAACCAGCAATGACTGATGGCCCATAAATTCTGAACAAAAAAAGTTTATGAAAGCAGTGATGAATCTCTAGAGGAAGGCTGTTCTGTTAAGTAAAATGCTTATGAAAAAGGAGATTTTCACAGACAAATGCTACCCTGCCTTGTTGCTGTTTTCTACACACCACAGGACAGAGAAAATAAGCCTTTGAGGTGATGTAACAGTGTTTGTGGTATTGTCGTGGCAATTTTGCAATTCCACTCTGGCAAAGAGGAACGAGACAAAAATCACTTACAGTACTGTCACACGTTAATAATCCTTCAGTGCATGGTACAAAGCACAAAGTTAGTTTCTAGTATGCACACAGATGAAAAACTGGTCACATTTCATACTTTGGAACTCTTCCCTCTTGTCAAGGCTCCTTCTTCCAGTAAAAATCTGATTTTTTTCCAATCTAAGTTACTCTGGCAGTCTTGATACCCTCTGATGCACCATCTGAGCCTTGGCCTCTCTTAATAGTTAGAACATTCTCTGCTCACACTCCTAAAGACCAAGATATCTTTGATCATACATGTACCATGAATCCTTCTGTTACTTTAGTATGAAAGTCAGGCTGAGTTAAAGGTTACATTGAAAGATTCAGAATGATCAAACAGTGGAAATGAAAAAGGGGGCACAATAGTCACACACCACCTCAGCTGCTGTCATCAATAATACACATCTTCAAAACTTGTAAATGCTGGTGAGTGTATATATATAGTAACAGAGTATGTAGATATCTATGTGTATACATGATGATGATACTGCCAAATGTACTGTATGCCTTAATGATGTTATTTTGAGTGTGGATGGAGCAGCATAGCTATGATCAATCCAAACTCCATTCAGAAGACAATCATTTTAAAAGTTGCTTGCTTGTCTTGTGGACAGACCTGACAAAGCATAAATATAGACTTTAACAATCTGCAAACTGGTGTAGTTATTTCAGCATCCAAATGATCAATTTATTATGATTAAATCACAACAAAATTGAATGTATTTTGGGTTCACTCAGGCTGAGCTTCAGTAACATTATCGCACTGGTTGGGGACAAGTAACTCAAAGTACACTTCTATGTTTACTCCAGCAGCCATGTTTCTCTTGCTCCACAGTTGCCACAGTAGTTGGCACATCACACAGAAGAACGGGGTTGGTGGGCGGTACAAGCACACAAAGCAGCTTTTCTAAACAGGACTGTTTAGACAGGACAAGAAGGCTGCTGTGATGCTTGTTCATTGTGGTATTTGGACCAAAGAATGCAAGATACATTTTATTAAGACCCCAGGGAACTGTATTAACTTGTGGAAAATCGGTATAATATGGCCTCTACATGAACAGTAACTGTTTTCAATGTATACAAACTTGATTATACATGTATATGTAATTTCGCTCATAGACAAGTGGAGTCTTTTCGAGAGAGACTGTAAAAAGACTAAGAATCTGTGTTCTGTTCATTTGAGGAAAATACTCTGATAACATGCTTTTTTGCAAGTCCTGACTCAGCACAATGAAGTTACAACTGGACTGTATTTAATATACACTGCAGAGCAAATGATTGGATAAATGCTGTAAGTGGTAGAATGTAGAGAGGTAATACATTAAATTATTGCAGGGTTAGAGAATGATATGACCAAATTGCTACCTCAGGGAAGAATTCCGGAGCAATCTATGATTCACTGCTTGGGAAAAGGTAAAAGAACATTAAAAAAAAACAAAAAACCTTCAACACAATTTCATCAGGAACTGAGTTATTGTGTGCATTGAATAGAATACAACTTTTATTTCGTGTACATGCGTCACTTGTTTTGAGGGCATTGAGTACTTTTGGAAACCATCGTACTGACAGTAAAATGGGAAGTTTCTTCTGTCTTGCTTCTTTTATGAAGTGCAAACATTGTGGATGCAGTGGAGTAAATGTTTTGCCTAAATGACCAAGTCCAGGGCAAGTACAATATCATGCCAAAGTCATAGGGAATGGTGTTCAATCAAGTCAACTGGAAGCCCTTCTTCAGATCAGAGAAATCTCACACACACATCTTAATGAATCCAATTACTAGTATGTTCAATAATCCAGAGCAAGGAGAAGAGGTAACCCCACCACTACAATCATGAATTTGCTTGTGATTTTGACTAATGCTACAATGACTGTATTTGTTTAATAGGATCACAACACTATATATATACACTATATGTTAAATCAGACATCAGAAACACGCAATATCTCATACAATTCCTAAACCACGACAGATTACTTCCAATATATACAAAACAAAAGTCAAATATATTTTATATGATGAATCAAAAGACTTAAGAGTTATAGTGGAGTTTAAAGTAATTTATATGCATTGATGGGAAGAACAAAAAAGGCTATGTTCTTTTGTCTTTACCTCTAAACTGTAAAATGTAACTGAATCTGTCACACACTCACACATCAATGCACCAGGCTCAGCATGCACACTGCTATAATGGTGCTATAATGTATATTTTTGGGAGTAAATTTTCCTGAGCATGCTCTCTGCTGGCTAACCCTGCTCTTACCTTATTAGATGAGCTTGGCTAGTCACCAGGATATAATGCTGCTGCCTTGATGGACTCACTGTAGACAATGTTGCTGTTGACTGGATGTCTGCAGACTTCACAGCAGTTGTAGTGTGTGGAGATGCTTTCTTCTAACTTAACCTGCACATATAGTTACCAATAAACTTGACTTGAATAATATTTACATAAAACAAAACTTGCAAACCTGTCAAACTGACATGTGTAATTTGCAGTTAAACAGATGCCAGCTGTCAATAAAACACAGGAAATGCATCTTGCTAAAATGTTCCTGTAGCTTCAGCATCAGCACTTTGCAACATATAAAGAGGGTTGCCTGTCAAAGTGCCGGAGCTTGAACAAACAATGGGAAAGCCTGGAGCCAGTGTTTCAAGAACTGGTGGAGAAATGAGAAAAGTCAGAGTAGGCGGACAAGGAGAAAAGAAGAGGAGTGAAGAGGAATGGGGAGAGAAGGGACAGGAGGAGGACATAAAGGTAGATGTGATAAAGAGGAGAAAAGGTAACTAAAAAATGGATAGAGAAGAGGGTGAAGTGGAACAAACATGTCCAACACTAAGAAGGGCTAGACAGGGTTCAGCCTAATGCAGGCAACTCTAGTGTGTCTCAAAGTGACTTTCCTAAAGAAAAGTCTCTTTGAGAAATGTCACAACCTGGACTCAAAATAGGTCAAAAGTTGATGCAACAATATTTTCAACAATGTAAAATGTTCAGTTTGCAAAAGCTGTAGTCATTCTCCTTTTCTGTCAAGAGTTGTTGCATTAGCCAACACTTTTCAGTTTTCTTTCCAGTTAAAATAAACATTTAAGTAAAGACATGCTCATTTGAATGCACTTAAGTCAATATTCTGTCATCAACTCACTTATTTCAAATGATGTCCTACCTTTGTTTTTGTATCATGAGTCCACATTGAGTTCTTTCCTAGCCTCAAGAGGTGGCACCAGCTAAGATGACCTCTTACACTGTGACACACAGGAAGTGGAAGAGTCCAACTGGTTGTGCCAAAGGGGAGTCTGCTTTTAGGGATCCAGTTAAATCTACACATTTGCATACTTGAAGCTACTTTAAGTAATTTTGTTATTATGTTATTTTAGACAATTTAGACAATTACATTGTTTTGTAAAGAGTTGCAATTGTTATTTCTGAAAAGGTACTGTGGATGGTATCTTTACCTGCAAATAATATATCATACACACATACATTCTAAGTCTATTAAGTCCATGTGCTACCGTACAATGTAAAACTATTACCACTGTGAAAATACAACATAATTTCACTGATATACATGATCTGTGACCTCAAATAATCATAAACATACAATACAATAGTCAAGTTACAAACAAATTCAAGTGGTTTCACATGTTACATTGCCTATACTCTCAGCTGTTGTGTTTCCACAGCAGAGTAGGACCCAGAATAGGCCCCCCCACCACCGGACTCTGACCGTGACGTCACAGAGGCGACTCGCCGAAAACATAACAAAAAAAACGACAACGAGGGGCTGGTTGCCGCGTTTCTGGTTTGTGTGTTCATGTTCATGACGGTGGACGTTATAAACTTTTTTCCAGCGGTGTAGACGCTTTCTACTTCTGTTCTACTGCTCTTCTTCTGCTGAGTTTTTAAAATGCCGCTCATTTTAACGCTTTCTGATGACGCCATATCCCACTTTGAGTATACCCAATCAGCACAGAGTGTTCCTCAAGCCCCACCCAGGAACTTTTTGGGCCGAACGGAGTACAGCCTGACAGCCGATATAGACTAAAAACAGGCACTGTCCTACTTTCTTTTTATAACTGTCTTTCTATGACGTTCCTGCAATGCAATTTCAACATATCCAACACAAATCCCCTCATTTGCATGTAGAAGGGCAAATATACTAAGTTTGCACGCTAAATGTGTTCTTTTTTGTTATTTAGTTAATATACTGTATTTGTAATGTGCTAACAAGATTAGGCTATAGTCAATTATTTTATATTGGCAGCTCTCCACATGATGGCATTCTGCATCTCATTAGCTCTAAGCTCATTAGCTGTGCTTGATGACTGCTTGGCCTAAGGCTTACGTGTAGTTTTTGTTTTTTATTTGATTTTTTTTCTTTTCCAAATACGTGTAATGCTAATAACACTTTATACATTTGCATCAGGGTTTTATTTTATTTTTCTAAATAATAACAGTATCAACCAGGACTTCTGACATGAAAAATAAAATAAATAATACATTAAAGGACCAGACATGATCTTAAAATGTCAGCAGCACTTCAGGGGGTCTGTTCTGCTGTATCACTGTCACAAGCCCTGTAATAAATGTGACATTTAGACCAATTACTTAACAGCTTGAATTTAAGGAGTATAGTATTAGCCCACTGCAATTCTTACATATATGAGTATACAACCCCCAGAGAAGCAACTGATTGCATTTACAAGTGTTTTATGGCCTAGGTACTATATGTAGATATATGTGATAGGTGACTTTTATGGGTTGTGAGACACAGTGGGAATCCAAATATATGTTGTGGCTGCTTTGTATCCTTGTGCTGATCCTTGCTGATTCTTGAGGCTACTGTTGACTGATGAAATGAGTATCCCTGCCCCTTCAACAGGGGGGAGAGAGTGTGTTCAACATTGGTACAAACTAATAAGCCTAGAAAGGTAATGTCGTGCTGCCATGTGTCATCACCTCATGCATGTATTAAACACCAAAACAAGAAAACTGACACAGAGATGCAAGCCCTGATATGGCACCCCCACCTCACATGTGCTGTTAGAGGCTCCTTCCTCAATGACCCTGAATGGGATAAACACTTCAGAAAATTAATGGATGAATAATCAAACTGGTGGTTAAAAACCTAGTAGCCTATGTAATCTATATATTATTTGAGAGTTATAATTAAAAATACAATGAATAATTTCTTTCTCATCTTATTGTGCTGGCTATATACTTTATGTGTCTGCATTTCATTCACACTGTGCGTACATTCATGGGGAAGGTAGAACGCTGTTACATTTCACTCCCAGAAGAAGCACAGTGGAATTGACTTATGTTAATTAACGACCTTTGGTGTCAATCGTGCCAGGGATTATTTGCATATTCTCAAAATAGTGCTGGAAGTAGAAAAATCAACATCTGCACTTTGGTGAAACTCTCCTTGTTTCTCTGCCTTCATAAATATCATAGCATTGCAATACAAATCACTATGCATGTTGTACAAATTGCTGTAACTTATGCAGTATGTTGATTAGCATGAGAAAATGTGCCTAGTCATCCCTGATGTGGTATATCGTCCTGTATGCAGCAAAAATATGGAGAATCATGCATAAGGGGGGGGGGGGGGTGGACATGCCTCTCTGTCATCATGTTTTGATGTAGTCCACATGCATATCACTCTGTTATCATGAGGGTTAGGTAACGTATTAGCAGCCATTCCCTCAAAGACAACAGCATTGAATGGAGGAAGTTAGGTTGTCATAGATACACTGACTGTTGTAGCAATCAAACCATTGTAGTGGAAGGACAAAATCACAGTCAGGGTTCAAATCAACTTTTTTGGCAAATTACAAGTAAATGCTCAAATTCGACCAGCCACTCAGTAGATTACCATTGTTTTTTGGCTAGTGAGTGAACCAAATCTACCAGCCACTTGCATATTTTACCAGCATTTTGCTGATGGCTGATGCCAATTTTAAGCCCAGATCACACTCTTTCAGAAGACACATAACGTCAGTGTTTTCTCTAGGAAAAGACATAGGGTTGTTTAGTGTGAAAAACTGAAATTTTATTGAAATCATCTGCATGAACAATTTTGTGCTGGGAAAAAAATGTCCTGTGATAAAACCAGAGGAAAAACTTTATTATCCACATTTATAACCATACATAAAAATAGTAAGAATGAGTCACTCTTTCTGGCTCAGCAGTGCTTGGAGGAATTCTAAAAAACAAAAAACTCAAGCTACTGATTTCAAGGTGCCATATTTGCCCCAAATTAAGAAGAGATCCTATCAGCGCCCCTGCATTTTCTGTTATCTGATGTCAGACCCTTCTTATCGTTAATAGAAAATCTGGTTGCAAAGAATGTTGAGGTCTGTCATAGCCTTGTAAAGCTTTCTCGAGTAATTTAGAAATGAAAGAAAAGCCATGAGTGAACTGAAGAAGAAAACAGACAAAGGAAACTGAAAGTTGCTGATGTTGCATTAGACTTTATAAGTCCAAACCCTATTTCAATGGCCGCTTAGGTTAGACAAGATTCCTTTCTCTTGGAAGACAAGAGACAGGCACAATCTGCACTTACAAGGAAGGGTGGTCTTTTAATAATGTCACAGCATAATTGGTTTCTGAAACATTTCATGGCCTTAATGAACTAAATGAGCCTAAAGGAATCAGTAAGGGGCAGAGAGGAAGAGAGGAGGATGGGAAAAGAGAGAGAGAAAGCATGAAGTAATACAACTGATAGAGATCAGATACCTTATCTCTTCAGTTCACAAGTCTGCTATTCATTCCCAGTCCTCCTCTCCACCCTTCACCCACTCTCTCAATAGGTTTCCTTCTCTCAACTCAAATTAATCTACTTCACATTCACAGGCTGTCTCCAACACACACGCCGCTGACTATGGGGTGCATTCCTTTGGTAGTATCGAGCAAAATAACTGCTTTTAATATATTTGACTGTAGCCTTAGTGCTATAATATAACATTTGGAAACTATGGCATTTTCCATGTGCATTTTTCTACCTCAAGAGCTGATTTGTGTTAGTCTAATTAGTTAGCAGCTGTTTGGCATTAGTGATGGCATGTAGCTAACATTTCAACAGGTGGTTTAATGCATGGAATACAGGAAATGGTGGGGTGTTCATACAGTAACATCTTTTGCTCTTTCTGAAATCACTCCCTTTCCAGGAAAAAAACAACACTGTAATGAATCTGCAGACAGCAAAACACAGACTGCACCAAGTCTCACTAGGAAGGTCTTATTTTAGTTTTACATATGTAAACTTAAACCATTGGAATCATTCAAAAGATGCTATTATCACAAAATAAATCAAACACATAACCACGTAACGCTAACCACACTTGATTTCCATTTACACAGATATTTTTAAAAAACAGCTGAAAGCATTTTGGGGTTTTTCCCTAGAAAATAATTATCTACATAAAATAGCTGTACATGTATAGGACTGTCAGAAGATTTAGCTGTTTTACTCATGTAATAAAGATTTGTTTTCTTTAAGCTTCTTATTTAATGAATATTTTTTCTAGTCCTAGATCTATGCGTACTGTATCTATAAGTGATGTGGGCATGTACAATAAAGAAACCAAGAAAAACAGGATTAGACTTGGCTGTATGCTGGCAGAAAGAATGGCAGTTTGGTCCAATCAATGTGATGTTTACCACATTATAGGAATGATTATGTTCAGCATAGGAAAGGAAAATGTTATACACTAAATGCTGTTGTACATTTTTGGAATAGTGCTGATGCCTGATGATGGGTTTTTGTTAACAGGTCAGCATTACTTGAAGCTATACAGTGATTATTTATCAGCTAAACCACATGATTACTTTCAAGTTACTCACAACTTAGAAGAAACTGAGATTAAACACATACTTATCTTTTCCACCTAGAAAAGAGATTATGAGGAAATAATTCTACACGTCCTTAAACAGATGCATCTGTACTTTATGTTAATACACTGATAAGGTCTACGACTGGCTTGTAGCTCAAGAAGTTTTTATTATTTGCCTGTTTTTGAGGACAAAAATCATGAGCATGACACAATGAAACTAAATGGATAATATTTGAGTTGCAGGGATCAATACACTTTTACTTTATGTGATGCTGCAGGATTACAGATGAGGAATATGATTTACCTTGTCACATTACTGTTATGTGTCAGTACACGTGATGTCATATACCAGTATCAAAGATTAGACTAACATCTGAACCTATTATTGTAGTAGATGTATTTGTTTCCCGTGAAAGTGTGTTGAGTAATCAATCCATCATTCAGAAGTGCTGCGTGTGTGTCGGGGATGGAACCCTATCGATTACTACCCCTGCTGAATAGAAACATATCTTGGTCTGTACTAATGTATGTGGGCCAGTCTGAAAACACCCTTTAGATGTTGAACAGGATGTCTCTAGCTACTGTATCATCTAATACTCAAGTTATCTGTGAATTACAGGATTTTTGAAAAAGAGAACAAACTAGCAAAGAGTTTTCTGATGAAAGGTGTAAGTACATAACATCATTTGTTTAAAGCCTCCATCTTTACACAAGTCAAGTTTACTGAAGTTAATCATTTTTCCATGTGATAAACGTGCTGTGATTTTCAATTTAAAGACAGTAACCTCAGACCAGTTGTGTGGTCACAGTCATTTTCTGCTCAGTACTGAACTGAATCTACACCTAAATAAAATTCCACAGGTACTACTATGAGAAACAGAGTTGTGTACTGAGGATGATGACTTTTACCAGAAGCCACTTTTAACTCACAGTTTGGTGTCTGGTACTTGCATGGTTTGACAGGAATGTGCACAGCAAAAATAGCAAGCAAGGTCAGAGCTGAGTAGACAGGTAGAGTTAAAGTCATTTAGTAAATGAGCTTCATATTCTCTTTTACAGGCACAGACAATCCCAATAAATGCAAAAAAAGGTTCTTGTTTAAAATTGAAAACAAGAAACGAAAGAAACAGGCATCAACAAGTAGGGTCAGGACCTTGAGGTTGTCGCTACAGGCAGCTGGCTTTGTACAAGTGCGTAAATCATGAGACAATTTCCAACTTTTGCCCTCTGCCATATTTCAGTTGGCACTTTCTGATTTTCATATTCTGAGCTGACAATGACAGACTGATTGCACTGAGCATAAATTGTGGCTGAATCATCCAAACAAATATATTATGCAGACATATCAAAACAAGAGAACGCTATAGCTGTGTTTTGTCAAATTGGACAGGTACTTCAGATGATGTTCTTAGATGCAGCGGAAACTTCAAAAAACAGACAAATTCTGGACTTTGCACTTGCCAGCCAGCTGCCTCCGGTTTCATTCAGCATAATGTGTCATTCTTTTAGTTCCACTCAACTTGAAGCAATTGGGGTTTTTTTTCTTACAGTTTATATTAAGGTGAAGCACATTATTTTTTCAATGTGAAAGCATTCATCCAATTATGTTTATGAAGCGACATTTTTGGACATTACTATGGTCTCGCTTTATGACTGAGTGGAGAAGAAGGGCCTGGAAAATTGAAAACACTAATTGCATTTTCAGTGTGTGATAAAAAGGACAACTGCTTGAGCCAGAGACCTGTAAAGAACATTAAAGTCTGCAAAGAAGCTGGAATAATAAAAAACTGTTAAGCCCATTAACTTTGACTCCTTCCTTTCTCTGTTCCTTACCTCGTTTTGGTTTTCTTTTCTTCTGAACTCTTCTTACTTCGAACTCTATTTCCTTATTGTTTCCCACCCACCCTTCAACTTCTCTACTTTCCACATCCATAACTTTGTGTGTTTGCATCACCTCATTTTGCTCACTTCGCCCACTCTTCTTATGAGATGATTATAAAGCATGCTTCACCTCAGTCGCCTACTGTTAAATGCTAATGACTGATCACATTAGCCATATCCTTTATCATCTCAAGTGCCACAGCGACCCCAAACCCAGCCAATCCCATCACCTTGTAATTAATGAGCGTCCCGTTAACGATCTTATGCACATGCTCTACTGACTGATGGAATGTTTTGGGAATGTGTTGCTGGGTCACTGTGGTTATTGGGCATCTCGTTAATGATGGAATGTTCTCCCCCTAACGAGGGGGTGGGGTGGTGGCGCATGTCCGAGCAGGTGTGGCCAAGGCGCTAAGAGATGGCTAATCAAAATGGAATTAGAGGACTGATTTCCATCACATTTGAACATTGATGCACCTCATTCACTGTGCTCACTTAAATGATGGAGTGAAGAGAAAGGAAATTCATATGGTAAGGTCAACTGTAGGATAACTATAAGATGTTACAAGCTGTATAGTGGGGGTAGTTGGAGGAATTATCCAAAGTGTGACCCTACACATGTTTAGTCACACTAGCTGCATGACTCTAGGGACTGGAATGTCTCGGCCAATATTGGATGGATTACCATTCGATTTTGTAGAGACAATACTGTTCACCAGAGGTTAAATCCCAATGATTTTTCCTCTACAGTGACACAATCTAACCTGACATGCCAGATGAGTTGTAACACGGAACCATCTGAGAAGTTGTCAATGAATGCTGTGTGGAAACAGGCAGGCAATTCCAAAAAATACATGGCAGGTGATTGTATGAACCATATGTCTATCACCTTCTGGATTCACAACACTGATTGTTCTGAACCACCATTGGTTTGGACAAAAGCGTATAACTTGAAGCCTCAAGAAATGGATTCTCGAGTGACCTTGTAATGTTGTGATCCTGCAAATCCACCACTAGAAGTTGAGTCTTCTCTTATCCAGTAAAATATCTCAACATACAGTATACTTGTGATTTTGAGTGAGATACCACAACAACTATTACCATGAAATTTGGTAGAGACATTCATGTCCCTATCAGAATAATTGTAATAGCTTGGTGATCTCCTGTCTTGTCCTGCAGATACATAATCACATAATCATGATCAGGTATTCCAATCACCTTCAGCTGTACTTTATACTTAGCACTAATTAGTGAATGCCAGCTTGCATAACGCATTAAACAGAGATGGTGTACATACCTGTTGCTCAGCATGGCAAGATTGTCATTGTGAGCATGCCGACTTCAGCATTTAGCACAAAGCTCTGCTCTACCTGAGTATAGATTTTCAGAGCCACCAGCCTGGCTGTGGATATATCGTCATGGTTTTGATGTTATGTGATGTGTGTTTGATTGCAGAGAGGCCATGGTATGTCCCCTATCCACCTGGGTTGCTAAGGTGAAGGGACATTCGTCTTTCATGTATGATGCATACTTTATTCACTTTTTATCTATTTATTTTTATTTTCTTCTTACACCACCTCCCTTCTTTTGTCATTGTTCTTTATCACCCTCCTGCAAAGTCCATAACTGACTCTCCTGCTCCATCTAACCCTCAGCGTTTGTCATTTTGCAGTGAAAGCATTTTCTCTGTTTGTGGTGGCCATTTGTCCATAAACTGGATTTATAGTAGCAAATCCAAAGAGTTCCTTTACCAGCTTGTCTTTACTCTTATCTAATGCACAAGTCTATGTGTGTGTGTGTGTGTGCAAGTGTGTGTGCGTGTGCACGTATGCACTATTTGTGCCAAGATTTTACTTCTCGTGTGAGGCTGAAGGTCATGATGCTTCCTAATCCATGATGATTGGCTAGCTGCTGGCTAGCTCCAAATATGGACAGCTGCCCTTTTGCCCTTGTTCTGCAGCAGTCCTCAAGTCTAAAATCCCTTATCCTTCTCCTACTTCTTTCTGTACCAATCACCCACACACACACCACACCTCTCTTTCCATCCTCCTGCCAAATCTCTCCTACTGTATGCAGACAATACAATTGTCCACTGAATACTTAACGCATATAAAGCACTTAGAATATTGCTCTAATTTTAGACATTGCATTGACCCTACTCAACAATTTCAACAATAAGTTGAATGAATAACTGAATAAATGAGTCATTTCAGTAAGTGCCACAAAGTGACATGTCAAGTGACAATAATTATGAGGAAAGCAAAGGAGGAAATAAGGATTTTAACTCAGGAGACTGCTACAGTATTTGTTTCCAAACATTTTTTGACCAGGATTGTCTATAAAACTTAAACATGGGGTAATTATTGTTACAAATTAATCAATTAATCTTATTTTAAGCCAAATCATGCTCTTTCCCAAACCTAACAAAGTTGTTTTTATGCCTAAACCTCAGTCATTCATTTATGTATCTTACCTTGACTGTGACTGTCCTTTGTCTGCTATTTGTAATAGTGCAATATTGCATTTTAAGGATCTTGAATTAAGATGACAAAAATAAAAGGTATAACACATTCTGCAGAATTATCCCATTCTACATGTGTAGTGTTGCAGTATAATAGCTTTCTCTTTTCAGAAATATTATAATACTAAAGTCCCTTGAACTTAAACCTAAACCATTTGAAGGAGTGTAACTTTCACAATTACATTTAATAATGGGCACATTACTCAACAGCATAAAAAAAAGTTAATGGCCACCCAAGTCCCGATATTACAGCAATATTTTCCTTGGAGAAATAGCGAAGCCAGCTCACATTTTGAAATATGCATAGATTTTGGAGATAGGAATTCATAAGGGCTACCTTTCACATTTATGTATTCACATCCCCAACCCAAAAATATTAATTCACCTAACACCCTCATTATTTCAACCATGAACTGAAACTCACCTCACACCTTACCTTTCAATATCATTATCACCCCTGTCTCCACCACCTTACCTACACACCATTTTATTATTGAAACTATGACGATGTAATATTTCAACCAATGATGGTAATGTCTTGTCCCAGGCAATTGTAGTTGGAAAGCCTGACGACTAATTTCAGTGGAGAGTGTGGAGCTAATGGGAAAGTGACCAGGGCTGAAGGAAGATAGAGACCTTTTCAATTACTTTGGAGGTGAGAGGACAACCCATCCCACTATATATATGTGTGATTGGCAATAACACCATAATAATCAGGAAGCTGGGAGACCAGAATAATTCCACAATCATGTTCTACTATTTTTATTAAATGCCAGGGGCCTTCTGCCGCTATCAGGTAAAAGTGGAAGGACTGAATCTACACTGCCTGTATGACTGAGTAGTGCAATCCCTGCCTAAATAAATATCTCATCATTGTCTTTTCCCATTTTATCATGTGTGGTAAGAAATCATGTATTTGTAAAACTTTATTTGAAAACTTTATTTGTAAAGGCATATTACAGAAGTCATTGCCCAATGGTCATCATTCAGCATCTTTCACATAGTGTTTGCTTTACTAATGTTATTCAGTCTAATATGGACAGGAGGTGTGCAGTATTCATCAACAAAACACCATCTCATTTTCAATATATACCATAAATTACTGCGCAAAGTGTTTTTTATGGCTGTTGACTTGTCATTTTAGAACAGATTTTCTCACTTACTTAGTTTGGACTCAGTGTAGGTGGTAACTCAAGTTGCATAATGCTATATGATGCTGTGCAGATACTAAACCAGCTTTTAAACTCCAGACAGATGCGTCTACAGATGTCACTTGCTAGCAATTTAATGGCAGGTAGTAATGTTTTTTTATGGTAACTGAGCTGGGCTGATGAACCGATGAGCCATCATCATCCCCCATGAGAATAAATACCATTATCTGTGTACAGAGTTTGGCATTAGTGATTAGGACAGAGAACTATTACGGGATGAAGTCACCCGAAATGCAGCAATTACCTTCTTTTAAATGCTCACCATCATCCTGGTTTATTTACTGGGATACATTTTTTATTGTCAATGACAGAGTAGCGCTGCTGCAGCAATAAGAGCAAGGTACATTGCTCAAGGAATTTCAGATGACAGATCATAATGACTGATAAAACAGATCTCTCAACAAAATGCAATGTAACTGAACTCAATCCCTATGGTATGTGAGTTTAATAGAGAATAAATAGCACAGTCCAAATGTCTGATAAATTAGGTGCACCACTGGCAAAAAATGCCAATAAACAAAGGTGTTATCTTGGGTCAGATAGCTCTGTTTCTGTCTGAGCCTGCTTGTCCCAAAATGGCTCCATTAGCAAATACAATTTCAGCCGTTACAGACGACTGAAACCCCTATCAGAAGGAAGCACACACTGCAAGCAAACTGAGACGCACACACACACTACCCAGGGGCAGGTGTGCATGATTATGCACGACACACACACACATACACACACACACGCGCTCACAGAGGTAGACAGCCGTATTGTTTTCCTCTTACGTAAACAAGTTGATCTGGTGCCAGATCTTAAAAGCAGCCTATTGAATACAAGAGAAAAAGGCCAAGGATGCATTATATAAAGATCCTGCAGAGAAATATCAGGGAAGAGAAATATTCTCTAACAGCTCACCTGCTTACTTCTCCTGTAGCTAAGCTGTCTTTGTGATTGTGAAGCACAAATGCGCGGAGAAAATGGAAATAAGGCAAACCGGGAGTAGGGAAAAAAGCAAAAATGTGGAGAAATGTGAAAATGAAAAGGTGAAAATACATGAGAGAAAATGGGAAAGGATAGACATAGAGACGGATAAAGAGGGAGAGATTATGTACTGTTGGCGGATCTTGTTTCTCAAACGGGGTGTTGGGGTGAAATGTGTTGTGTTTGCTAAAAAATCAGTCCTGGCTAAGCAGAAAAGTATTTCTCTCAGTTGTTGGCAGAGGATTTATGGTACTGTGTGTCAGAGGCTTAAAGACACATTTGCCATCATTATTGTGTACACCATTTAAATTTTAAATGTTGGCTGAATTGATGAGAAAATCCTATAGTTCAGACTTAAGCAAACAAACTGTTACTTTTCTGCAGTCATCAATACAATATCCAAACAAGGCTACTTCTGGTGCAGTGAGGATAGTTGAACAAGTTGATATGACTGTATGTAATATGCATTTTTTACAATTTACCTTAGAAGGTCTAATGAGCTAATGATCCAGGTATAGCAGCCAGCCGTGTTGCTATCAAATGCTGCTGGTTCATTGATAGACTGAAACAACAAATACCAATGGAGACAAGGGAGTACTTGGCTTCTGACCAGTATAGATAAACACTTGAGTCCTAACCTTGATTAGTCTTCCGAATCTCTCCAAACCACAGATTAGTGTGTGCTAATAGTGCTATTAGAATCTAAAGTAACACAGTGTACCAACTCTGTCAAATCCATGACATTTGTCTCATTAATTTAATACATTCAGTGGTACTGCTACAATAAACCATTATTTTCATGCTGAGTTAAATGGATAGGTGCATAGATGTCATTATTTATTCTAATTGCCATTAGCTGCTAGAAGCAACTTTGAATGGATAGGCAGATCGAGAGAATACAATTTGCATCAGCTATAAAAGTCATAAAGGGAAAGCATTAAAGAAAGTGTCAAGGAGGAGAACTCTATTTTCTCCTCGGTGTGACCTTGAATCTGCTTCCTATACCTGCGGCATTGCTCTGAATGCACTCCTCTAGAGGCTTTATACATGCGCTATAACAGAGCAATTCTGATGGATTTGTATAGCTTATTCATATAATGTATGCACTCTTTCAGGTCAGCATGGCAATGTTACAAAATGAAGTCAGTCACACTCTTTTGAGAGTGATGAAATAGCAAGAACCAGTGCATTTTCACTGGTGTGTGTGTGTGTGTGTGTGTGTGTGTGTGTGTGTGTGTGTGTGTGTGTGTGTGTGTGTGTGTGTGTGTGTGAGCGTGTGTGGGTATGTGTGCGTGTGCATGTGTGGTTGTTTTCTTGTTATTATTAATTGTGCTTGACAGCCTATATTTTCCTCATATTCTCTTCAACTGGAGACATCTGTTTTTCATTTAAACCTCACAGCCAAGGGAATCTCTCTTAAGGCACAAACACATCTGCTCTCTCTCTCTCTCTCTCTCTCTCTCTCTCTCTCTCTCTCTCACACACACACACACACACACACACACACACACATACATCCATCACCTCGAAGAACATTACATTGACTTAGATTAATATTATTAAGAATATTATTATTCATATCCTTAACCTCAAGTTTTCAGCGTCAATGTTGTGGAAATTCGATGAGCTTTAATAAGGAGATGTCTTGGAGACTGAAGATTTCTAAAGCAGAGGTATTTATTTAGGGTCAATATTGACGAGACTTCAGAGTAATCACGTTACAGGTGAACAGCGCAGTGACCCCCCAAAATCTGAGGCTTTCTCAGAAGAAGGATGTATTTACCCCATCAGACCTTCACATGTTCTGGTCAGTACGCTGCAGAAAATATAACCAATAAAGTTATTCCCACTTCTCTGTAGCAATTCAACTTCATTCTAAATATACACTCCCCTTACCGGGCTCATACCACTCTTCAATGTGAAAGATTTAAACTTTGCCTATGACCCTGAGACTAACTGCTGGCTGCTTTATCTATCCTGTTTTCCCTTCTCCATAGTCAGATAGACATCTTGGTTGCCATGGAGTCTGCTGACAGAAGCACATGCAGATGCCAGTGTTGAGGTCATTGATTAAAAAATGAAGCTACCATTGATGAGGAGGGTACTATAACTCTTACTAGGAAAATTCCATGGCACAAGATGTTTGTGATTTAAATTTGTTTTTCAACTTTCCAATTACAAAATGTTCTTTATACAGTATAAAGGAAAGTAGAAAGTCCTTATATAGTTCTTTTTTTTTGTTCTGTAAACTTGGCAACTTTATTTTACCTTCATGTTAATAGGGAAACAGAAACCAAATATCTTTTGAATGTTCCAATATTTGATTTTAAAACATTTTGAAGCCATTACAACTGATCCTAAACCATGTCTCTCCTCTATCATTTCTGATGCACAAAACTTGACATTGATTTGTGAAAATGAACAGGTTTACCTTGGGTGTAGCGTCAGTTTACCTTAGGTGTAGCGTCAAGAAAGCAAAGTAAACAAGTAAAGATAAATATCAACGAACTGAAACCTGAATTAACACTGACTCACAGAAACAACTTTGAAGTGGAGCTTTTATAAGAAAAAATTCTTCATGTCAAAGCTCAAATAAAAATTCCATCCACGTTCAAGTTTGACTTTCCATTTTACTCTTTGCTCATTTAGTTGTGTTGTACGGTTCTATTCCAATCCCACCTACAGTAAAATCTCTCTTGTTCCAATTTGCTAACACTGATGTCATGGCCTTTTCCTTGATGATCATAAATTAATAATTGGCTCAATTTGGTCAGTACACAGCCAAATTAAAATTAGGAATAGCTTATGGCTACAGCACGTTATCTGTGTTAAGGGAGGTGTGACTGCAGAGAATACAAAAAGCCTCTCGTAACTGATAGCACACATGTCCACCTTCTTACTAGCATACAAACCATTATCCATTATATAGGAGAGCAGTTTCCTCTGTTCCCCTGAGAGACAACAAGCACATGGAGGAAATGCTATCAGAGGCAGCCATGGTAATATATGTATTGGCTCACACATGTTCATAGACTCAATTCCAGTTTTCTTGTGCTTTCCATGTTTTATAAGACCCACAGTTTCTATTGGACACTATTGGAGTGATATATTCCTTTAAATAATGGAAGGTGCTCATTTTATGATTCTTTTAAACAAAGGATCAAGTTATTGGAGCATATTATATATTAAAATATTGTAGTAATAAAATATATATCTACATATTTAAATACAAAGCTTATGTTCTTACCCTGGAAAATCTCATATTGCACAATGATGCCTGCCTTGTTCTTGCCCCTCCACCATTGGTCCACATTACACTGACACATTTACATTGCGGAGTGAACTAAAAAGATGTGTACTGTCCCTGTTAAATAAATGTTAAATAGATTTTTTTTAAAAGAATGAATCTATCTTACATTACATAACATAACAGTACATTTTAAAATTGATTTCCCCTCCCTCGGGCAGCCACTGGCTTCAGCTCAGAGTATTAAAATAAACCTACAGAGTAAACAGTGAACAATATTACACCTTCATTTATATATTTCACTTGTTGAAGATGTTCAGTGTTTCCCCTATATTCATTCTGCAGTGCCACTATGATCTATATACTGTATCAATGGGCAACTAATGATTACGTACCCTACATTATCATGGAATGGTTTTAACCCTAACCTGACTTGTGAATCAAATCCCAGAATTCTGTCTCTTCTCATTCTTCAAATAACTATATATTCAACTCTATTGAAGTTACTGTTATAAGAGTACCATAGCTCCTTTAGGGCAGTGTGTTATGTGTGTGTGTGGCAGTAAGTTGTCAGTTTGGCAGTAAATGTACAGTACAGACTACAGTGTGCCAGTTTAAGTTTCTCAAGATCAAGCAAAGTCTCACCTGTTGTTTCCCAAACTGCTTGAATAGTGAAGGGGGTTAGCTCCAAAGTTGGTGACAGTGTGTTAGTCTAAACTGACCGGGTGCCCTTAAGGTGGACTGACCTTTAAATTGGATTTTCATTTCAGCATCTCAGCCACTCTTACTGTAAATAGAGAATGGAGGAATGTCTGTAGTGCAATGTCAGAATGGGCTGTCCAAATCTGTCATTCTTCAAATTCACAAGGGTTCTCAATAGCTTAATATGGACATTTACCACTAATAATAATAACAACACATACATAGATTTGTGTGTTTTATAAGTTATACAGGTAAATGTTGGCTTTTGTCAATCTATAGTGTATGGATGCAGTTGATATTTGAATGTAAAGATTATAGTTTACTACAGTAGCTATAGCATACACAGCAGTTGCCAATATCAATGTAAGAACCTTTGAGAAAAAATGCTTTAAAATGAATAAAAAGATCAGGAATTTTAATCAATCTCCATGGAAACACTTGAGGTTACGTATCTTTTCACTGTGCTGTGCCCTCGTAGATTTGATTTGATGACAGTGAACATTACAGGGCTAAGTTCCCATATCTGGATTTTGCCAATGGCTATGAAGAGGTCCAGAAACTGTCCAGAACTGGTCCAGAGCTGAATACATATAAAACCACATATGATCCTTTATTGCATTGCTTTGTTGATGCTAGCTGTGAAAACTGTATTGAGCACCATCACACATGTGGTCAACAAAGCTTTCACAGCTAGGTGTAGTTAACTTTAGTTACTGCCCCATAGTGAAAGTGTATCCATTTTGCTATATTCATAGTTTTTCACAACCAAATCAGGAGGAGGGAATCACTGTGTGTGCTATGTGTACAGTTTGAATATAGGTATAGTATAGCCAAAGTTAGTGAAAAGTCATGCTGGGAGTCCAACACGTCTACCATTTCTCACACCTCCATTCTTCCACTTATTACTCTAAAATATCCCATCTGTTTTCATCACATCTTTATAATCCAACAATAAATAGCAGAGAAAATCTGAAGTTCATGTGACATCATGGCATATTTTTTTCTGGAAATTTGGGAAATCTCCTGTGAATATCAGTCAATTATGTATTTACTTATTAGATTCAGAGAAAAAGAAAAGGTTGTTTTGTCTTCAGTGCTTTACTTTCAATGTGGATCAATCGAACCTTCACTGAGCTTTGTTTTATTCCCCCATCTAAACATGTAGGGACTGTGTGTTCATGTGTGTGTGTGCATATCAAATGGGGCCTTTACTCAGGTTTTCCTTCTCTCTTCCATCTAAATACTCTCTACTCTGCATCTCTTTTATTATCCTCACACACCAGTCTCCTTTGCACCTCATCCTCCACTCTGAACTCTTCTCTCTAATATTCAAATTCAATCTCTTGTTCCAACTCTACAGTACAGCCTGTCTTGTTTTCTTTATTACTTTAATGATTCCCCCCTTCTCTTCCTCTTTTCTCCTGGTACTGATGGCAAAGAAACATTTTCTCAGCGGATCCAGGTTTTCCATGCTCTTGAAGAAAAAAAGGAAAACATTTTTGATTTAATGATTGTTCAAGCTTGCTGTACATGGTCCCCACTGACTTCCATCATCCGGATTGATAAACACACATAGAAACTATAACTTTTCATGTTTCTTGAGCTAACAAAACTGCACTGCACTGAACCTGTCATGAACCACTCGTTCATGACAGGTTGATTTTCTAACAATATAGTAAGTATTTTAACTGACTTTAAAGTCCTGCAATGTCAGACATGCCAGAAAAAGAACAAAACAAAGTCTGAAGTTTCAGATGCAGATCACTTGTACCTATAGCCAGGGCCGGCCCAAGGCATAAGCGAACTAAGCAGCTGCTTAGGGCCCCGTGACCACTAGGGTGCCCCCAAGAGCAACTAACTTAAAAAATAAAAAAGCAATTAATTATTTTTTTTCCATGTGTGCGTGATAGCCAAGAACATGTAGTTAGATATGTTTCTATCTTCTGGACATAAACTTTTCTACCACTGTAATCAATTATAAAAGAAATACACACAAAACAGCATTAAGTAAACTAACCTGAAGCTGGGACTTTCCCATACAGGTACTTTTTTACAACTAGTAGCAATAATATTTCAATAACTAAACAATTCAATTCATTTCATTTAAACTTTATTTATATGGTACAAAATCACAACAGGTGTTATCTCAGGGCACTTTCCACATAGAGCAGGTCTAGACTGTACTCTTTAACAAGAAGAAACCTCAAGCAGAACCGAGGCGTAGGTGTGCGATTATCTGCCTTGTCTTGTTGGGTTGAGAGAGGAAGAGAGAGAAAGAGACAGAGAAGCTGACAGCAATAATAATAATAGCAGGCATGGACATCAAGCAGGACCACAGCAATATGAGGTCCATAACTGTGACCCATGGAAGCTTGTGATCCATAACCATCCAAGGCAAGCCTGGCACAGCCTTAGCTATAAGTTTGATCAAAAATGAATGTTTTAAGCCTATTCTTAAATGTAGAGGGTGTCTGCCCCCTAAACCCAAACTGGAAGACGGCTCCACAGGAGGGGAGCTTGATAGCTGGAGGCTATGTCTCATATTCTACTTTAGGAGACTCTAGATCAGTTTTTAACATTGTGTATTACAAAACGCTGTAAAATGTTTGCATAGACAGACATCAAAAATGACAAAGAACTGAATATTGCTATAATTAATTTAGAATAAGAGGGAGTATTTTCAAACGTTTTCACAGTGCAGCAATTGCATTTTTAAATTATGTTTTACTTGAGGGTAAAATTGTCAATAACTGCAATGGAGGAAAATCATTTGACTAAACTAAAAGTATTTTTTTCTTTAATAATACAATAAGGAAAAATGTTAAATGTATCGTAGTAAGCCTCCCATTTCTGTATATCTGTAAAAAAAAAAAAAAGAAAGAGAGCAAAAGAGATAGACAGAGAGAGAGAGAGAGAGAGAGAGAGAGAGAGAGAGGTACAAAGAGATTACTCCAGATCTTACACTAATGTGGATGAATGGTTACTGGCATGGATGCGAGTATGCATTTCAAACTGTCCACGTTTAGCGGTTCAAAGCACTGTCGGCAAGACAGACTACAGTTTCAGTGGAATGAATGAACATGTACAGACACTCACACACACTAATGATCCCTGACATGTGAAAGGGTGGAAGTCGTGCATATAGAGTGATATTTTTCCCCATTACAGATCAACTGAAATCAAGTTGGAGGAAATTACTGTTGCTCACCTAAAGTGCTCATATGCCTGCTAAACTGCAATAAACCAGAATAACAGCAAGCGTGACAGTTTGAACAGAGATGATAGAGTGATAATTAGATTTATTTGCAATAACTCTGAAAATGTCAATGCAAATGTTGTTTAAAAGACAAATAAGAGTGTTTCATTTCATGCCACGTTAACTTTCTCAGTAAAAAATAAAAGCCAAACTGCACCAAATAGTATATACTTTATTACATATACTAAAGCTTCATATACTCAACAACTTCTTGTGAATTGTGCACATTTCTGGGGGGAAAGTTAAAGCTTTAAAACAGCACCCTATGACTGTTCCTATTTGGGACTCTCTTTGGTCTTTGAAGTTGGTTATCTTCTCAGCAGCATTTGCAGCTGTTATAGCTACTATGCTTAAGTATAATCCATATGTTAATAATGTCAGAGTTCTGTCTCTCTGCCTCTTACTCTGAGATGCAACATTAGAGGAGAGGAAAGGTTTTAATCCATGCATAAATGATTAGAGAGTTTTGTTACTGAAGGATTATCATTTCTATCCCTTCTGCACAAGTACCTTTGATCCTGTCACACACCCACACACAGTAATATAGACACACACACAGACACACACGTACATTTATTTACGACCAGCAGTAGCCCTTTTGTGTCGACACCTGGGCAGAGTTATGTAGATCAATGCACAGTGAAATGTGTGAATCTCTGTGCGTGTGCTTGTGTGTGTGTGTGTGTGTGTGTGTGTGTGTGTGTGTGTGTGTGTGTGCCGGTGACACGATCAAACATACTTGTGCAGGAGGGATAGAAATGATAATCCTTTTGTAACAAAACTCTCTAATCATTTATGCATGGATTGATACTTTGCCTCGCTGAAACAGAGCACACTAGGGACAGAGAGGGGAAGAGAGAGAGGGAGAGAAGAGGGTCGTAGAGAATAACAAGAGCTGATAAGGGCTGGAAATGTTTGGAGGTTAGGAAATATTAAACTCTCCCTCTGCTCAAAAATATATTTTCACTTAGATGTTTGAGCTTGACTGTGCTGAATGATGTACAGTATATTCAGAGTTTGACACAGGAAAGCTCTTCTCACCTAAAACTACTGAAGGTAGAAAGTTTCTCTGTTCTCGGCTCACCTTACATCCCAGTTAAGATGTGTACATTTGAGCATGGTTAGTCACATCAAAGCCAGTCGTGTTTCAGTACTAAAATCACAGAAGAGTGATGTGTAAACTTAAGACCCCCAGGGTACATACATTAAGATGTGAAATTACAAACTTAGATTTCAGTATTTTTCTTTTTCAGTTGTGGAGTGTTCAGTTGTTTTATTGTTTATTAACCAAAATAAGTTGGACCCCTAAAGGTACAAATTTAACACAGTATTTCTGACAGTGAAGAAATGCATGGATCAATTGGCCAAAAAGAAAATCTTTAGTCCTTATTAAATTCTCATAAAGAAAGAAAAATGGAATCAGAAGGTCAGGCTTTACAATCAATAAGCGGTAGCGGTAGATGCATTCGATTGCTATAATTTGAAAAACACTACTATTAAGATATCCTTAATGATGGACCTGATCATTTCAGGGAGGAGGAAGACAGATGTACAAATGAGAGAGAGGTCCAGCTGGTAGTAACTGCCAGCAAGCCAAATTTGCATATTGCTGTGTAGAACCATCAGGAAAGCATGAGAAAAATGATCATGATACCTTGTTTACCCAGATTTAATGTTCTTATACTGTAAGTATTACACACACATATATATATATATATATATATATATATATATATATATATATATATAGGATTTTGTTGCTGGAAAATTATTTAGCGGTGGTGGTAAGCCACCCACATCCTAATGCATCTCTTCAATCAATTTATTTAGTAGATGAAAGCCTTAACAATAGCTAAAGTAATGAAGTTTACTGTATGTCAACAGCTGGTAATAAAGTTGGAGAATGTGACAATGCAATGCAATAACTGTTCACTGCATTTTCTTTTTAATTTAACTGAGATTTTGTACATTTCTCTCTATGAAAGGTTGTTATTAAAAAGTCCATAGTTGTGTGTGTGTGTCTGGGTGTTACGGGTGTTACCAGAACCTCATGCTTCTCTTTTCCTATTTAGAAACAGATTCATCACTTTGAGGTACAGCCACAATTACACGTTTTATTTCTCCCAGAGTAACATGTCCAGTTTGAATCAGTTCATCTGCAGCCACATAGTCAACAAAACAAGTCCAGAGCTTCTGTTAAATGGTAACATTTCACCCGGCCCTTCTATAAATCATCTGTTAAAATGTATGAATTTTGCATTCAGTTTCTGAGGCACTTCTTCTACCGTAAATATCCTAGCAACAGCAGATTAAATTTTGGTCTTTCTTGGAACTAAGAATAACTTCTTGATAATTGCCTCCACAGTGAACAACTTCGGTGTGCAGATTGTGAAGTGCTCGGCAAAGAGCAGGAAAGGATAATTATGGGTCAATTTATGCCTTTTAATAATACTCCAAATGAGCTCAACCATGGGTTTCAGTTCTTATTGGCATGCTAATAAAAGCTATTTTACAGCCACCCCCACCCCACCAGTAGTCTGAATAAGCTCCATTGCTGTCTCTGCTGAAGCCACTGTTCTGCCATTATTATGTGATTGTGTCTGTCAGCAGCCTTTT